>NW_027495834.1:0-251246 GCF_021521415.1 Bidens hawaiensis | reverse complement strand
TGAGGTCTAGGCTTATACTCTTATTTATAACAGTTTTAGGAACACGTAGTCCCTTGTAAACAATTTTCATATAACATGTTTGACTCGTTTGAAAACAAGTTATAAAAGTTTGGGGCGTATTCACCTTATCGCTTTGGGATCGGCTTCAATACCGTCCGAGGGTCTTTCCCTTGCTATCTCGCACCTATAGTACGAGTATAACCATTTATTAGCCGGATATACAATCTGGCTTAAGACCTTTAGTCTTTATTTTATATTCTCTACCTCGATGAACCTTTAGTTCATAGATTTCTTTTACTTGAAAACCTTTTATTTAAAAGTAATTATAAACCTTTAGTTTATTTTTGAAACCCGACGTCTCTTCTTCTCAAAGAAACGTATTCTTTTCTTTTATTATTTAAGAATACTCGTTATTACTTAAATAATATTTTCATAACAAAGAATATATACTTACACACATATATATTTATCAATATTTATATTCTAATCTTTTGTTTCTTTCTTTGTTATGTTTTCTTTTCTTTTATCGAGGTATCGAGTATAACCTCGACTTAAGCTTTAAGCCTTATAATATTTCATTATTATATTCATTGGCGTTAAGCCTTACCTTAAAGGCTTATGAAAACCCTAACGATTTGAGCAGCACTCCAACGCCGCTTGGTTTTCCTTTTTCGTCTTTGACCAACGTCCCTTCTTATTGCCAAATGATAGTACCAATCTTCAACACTCGTTGGCACGCTTCTCGAGGCTCATTGTCATGTTAACAAACGCCTTCTTGGTATGTGGGTGGAGGGTGGCACGGAATTTGAGGAAACATTGGCACACAAATCGAGAATCGGGGCTCGTTTATCGAGGTTAATTGAGGGTATGATTGTGGAATTGTAGAGAGATGTTTTAGAGTGAGAAAGATCAGCTGAATTAATGTGTCAAATGGAGATCCCGGACTTGCTATTTTTAGGCAAATTATGGGATCCCATTGCGGTACGTGACGGCCTCCTGGGCACCCGTCGCGTATCGCGACGTAGCCCTGGCCAGTCACAACGAAGGTCTGCCACTTGTTGCCATGTGGCAGACGGTGTGTCACGTGTTGATACGTGTCAGACGACGTGCCATGTGTGGCCACGTGTCCAGACACATGGCAGACGGTGTGCCACGTGTGGACTCGTGGCAGCTCTTGTGCCATAGGTGTCAGGCCACGTCACCGCGATACGCGGTGACGTTGGCTCAACAGCAATCGCGTATCGTTATTGACTCCATCTAGAACCTTTGACCAAGCCTTATCGCGATACGCGATGGGCTTGTCCTTTGTCCCGTCGCGTATCGCGATAGGACAAGAAAAGAGAATTTTTTCTTTAAATCCTAAGGTTTGGAAATTTGGCAAATTTGGTCCCTTAACTTTGGAAAGTTTATAATTTGAACTCGAAATTTTCTCGATGTTACATCCTCCCCACCTTGAAATAAATCTCGTCCTCGAGATTGCTTTATAAGAACAAGTGGGGGTATTTCTTTCTCATTTCCGATTCGAGTTTCCATGTATATTCGGGCCCTCTACGCAAGTCCCATTTAACTTTCAGAATTTTCGACGTTCTTCTTTTCAATTTTTTTTTTCGAATCTTCTATTTGAATAGGACGTTCTACGAATTTTAAGTTTTCATTTATTTCAACGTCTTTTAACGGCATTGCTAAATATTCATCAGTTAAGCATTTACGTAGATTCGAAAACATGGAATACATCATGTATCCCTTGCATTTCCTCAGGCAGTCGCAAACGATATGCAACAGTGCCGATCATTCAAGTACCTCAAAAGGTCCAACGAATCGAGGACTTAAGTTTCCTTTCTTACCGAAGCGAACAACGCTACTCCAAGGCGAGACTTTCAAAATAACTTTGTCACCAACATTAAATTCCAATGGCTTTCGACGGACATCGGCATCACTCTTTTGGCGATCACGTGCCGTCTTAAGTCGTTCTCATATTTGGAGAATCTTGTCGGTGGTTTCTTGGACTATCTCGGGTCCATACAATTGATTGTCTCCGGTTTCAGACCAACACACGGGCGTATGACACTTACGACCATACAACGCCTCGAATGGTGCGACTTGAATACTTGTGTGATAGCTATTATTATACGAGAATTCTATTAGGGGTAAGTGGTCATCCCAACTTCCACCTAAATCAATCACACAAGTTCGAGCATGTCTTCCCACGTTTGAATTGTCCTTTTGCTTTGCCCATCAGTTTGTGGATGATAGGCGGTGCTAAGGTTGAGCTTTGTGCCTAACGCTTGTTTGAAGCTTTTCCAGAAATGAGACGTAAAATGACTGTCTCGATCAGAGATTATAGACAGCGCTACTCCATGCAAAGCAACAATGGTATTTACATAAATACGCGTTAATCTATCCACTGAGTATGACTCATTGATAGGTATAAAGTGTGCGGATTTTGTTAAGCGATCCACAATTACCCATATAGAATTGTGTTGACGATTCGTCTTTGGGAGTTTAGTTATGAAATCCATGGTAATTAACTCCCCCTTCCATACAGGAAGTTCAGGTTGCTGGAGCAATCCCGAAGACTTTTGATGTTCAGCCTTGACTTTCAAACAAGTTAAACATTTCACAACATACGAAGCAACATCCCTTTTCATCCCGTTCCACCAATAGTTTGCTTTGAGATTATGGTACATTTTGTCGCTCTCAGGATGCATCATATACTTGGATTAGTGAGCCTCATACAAAATTTTCTCACACAAGTCCCCAACGATTGGTACCCGAATTCTATTACCGAGTCTAAGGATACCATCGTCACCCTTGACTAGCGAGTCAATGGTGCCGTTACGTTTTTCATCGGAGATTTGGTTTTCATTGATCGCTCGAGTTTGGGTAGATTTGATTTGCTCGAGAAGGTCAACTTGGAGTTCTAGCCTCAACGCTCGGACTCTTTTCGGCTTCTCATGTTCCTTGCGACTTAAGGCATCAGCTACGACGTTAGCTTTGCCTTCATGGTAAACAATCTCGCAGTCGTAATCATTGAGAGTTTCCATCCATCGTTGTTGCCGCATGTTGAGCTCTTTTTGATCAAAAATATGCTTTAAGCTCTTATTATTAGTGTACACGGTGAATTTTACTCCATAGAGATAGTGTCTCCATATCTTAAGTGCAAAGATTATAGCACCTAACTCTAGATCGTGAGTCGTGTAATTCTTTTCGTGTACTTTGAGTTGACGAGAGGCGTAAGCGATTACTTTCTTGCGTTGCATTAGTACACATCCCAAGCCGGAGTGAGATGCATCGCTAAATACAACAAAGTCCTCAGTACCTTCTAGCAAGGCCAGTATAGGTGCTTGGGTGAGCTTTTGTTTAAGTATATCGAACGCCTCTTGTTGCTTTGTTCCCCATTCATACTTGATGTTCTTGCGAGTTAATGAAGTTAGGGGAACGGCTATACGAGAGAAATTTTCAATGAACCTACGGTAATAGCCGGCCAAACCTAAGAAACTTCTGATCTCGGTTGGCGATTTCGGGATCTCCCACTTAGAGATAGCTTAAATCTTAGCGGGATCGACTTGAATACCATTGACGTTGATGATGTGACCAAGAAATTATACCTCATGCAACCAAAACTCGCATTTTGTGAATTTAGCATACAACTTCTCGGTTCTAAGAATTTCAAGCAGAGTTCGAAGATGGACTTCATGTTCATCCTTAGACTTATAATAAATTAATATGTCGTCGATGAATACGATCACAAATTTATCGAAGTAAGGCTCAAATAATATTTATCATGTCCATGAACGCGGCTGGAGCATTAGTAAGTCCAAATGGCATGATTGTGAACTCATAATGTCCATACCTTGTTCGGAAAGCATTTTTCGGGATATCCTCATATTAGACTTTGAGTTGGTGATAGCCGGAACGAAGATCGATTTTAGAAAAGAATCTAGCACCTTGAAGTTGGTCAAAAAGATCATCGATTCGAGGGGTGGATATCGGTTTTTGATTGTGACTTTATTTAACGCACGATAATCGATACACATACGCATGGATCCATCCTTCTCTTCACGAAAAGAATTGGCGCTCCCCAAGGTGACGAACTCGGTCGAATGAAACCTTTCTCTAGTAGCTCATCGAGTTGTTTCTTTAACTCCTTCTTCTCAGTTGGTTCAAAGCGATACGGAGCTTTGGCGATTGGAGCGGTACCGGGAGTAAGATCGATCCTAAACTGTACTTCACGATCGGGAGGGATTCCGGGAAGTTCATCAGGAAAAACATCAGAAAAATCAGACAATATAGGTACATCCTTTATCTCCTTTGGCTTTGACTCTTCATTGGCGTAAGCTATGAATGCTAAGAATCCATGATTCAAACATTATCCCTAATCATGGAAATTATGCTAACTTGGCCAGCGTCTTTATCCCCTTCAATTCGAATCGTTAGTTTATCGGGGGCTTGAAGTTCAACGCTTTTGCTATTGCAGATGATACGGGCTTGGTTATCGGATAACCAATCCATACCAAGTACAATATCAAAACCAACAAGTGCCATGGGTAAGAGTTGGATAGGCAAAATATAACCAGCTAAATGAATTTTTCCGTTTTCAAAGGCTTCGGAGATTTTAACGATTTCACCACTAGCAGTCTCGACGCTTAGAGTTTTATCTAACTTTGTTAAAGGTTCATTTAACAAACTACAAAAGCTATAATCTATAAAACTTAAATTGGCACGAGAATCAAATAAAACTCTAGCATAGGTGTCTTTGACTAGAAACGTACCAGTAATGGTTTCCGGCATGTCAGCGGCTTTCTTTGTGTCGAGTACGAAGACTCGTGCGTTTCCCTTCTTGTTCTGGCCACTTCCACCCGCACCACCAATCGCGGGTCTGTTCTTTGGGCGTTCAAAACTTAAGTGCCCCATCTCCTTACAATTGTAACATGTCATCTTCTTCTTCCAACAGTCAGCAGCATTATGACCCGGTCTTTGACAATTTTCACACACTTTTGAAGGCGGAGCGAAGTTGCATCGACCTTTATGATACCTTTTACAATTTTTGCACGGCGTGGCGTTGGAATTGAATCGGTTTTGGTTTACGCCATTGCCTTTGAATCGATTGTTTCCTCTGGTCCTTCTTTGGTCGTTCGATGACACGACCTTCTTATCCTCCTCCTTGTTGCGGACCATGCCGCCCATCAGGTAACCAGCTAACTCCATTGCAGAGTCAGCGGTTTGTGGTAAGTGTGACCTTACCATGTCATGGATTTCCCGTGGCAGTCCCCAAACATACCTTGTAACGTTGCTGGATTTAGGATTCACCAGCTAGGGAACTAGACGACAATATTCGTGAAACTTGGTGTTGTATTCACGAAGATTCGTCCCCACGACCTTAAGATTGAGAAATTTAGTTAGGATTTGGTCGGTTTCATGCATGGGACAAAATTTTCCCATCAACATAGCCTTGAACTCATCCCAACTTAGATTGTACATCACCTCTCTCCCCTTGCTCATCAACATTGTATTCCACCACTCGAGCGCTTCTCCCTTAAACATAAGGGCGGAGTATTGAATCTTTTCCTCATCAGAAAATTTGCTTGTTAACACAATCGTCTCCATCTCCTCAAGCCATCTTATGGTCGTGATGGCTCCTTTGTCACCATGGAACTCTTTCGGTCCATAATATTTGAAATATTTGAACGAACACCCACTAATCTTAAGTTTCTTGAATTCTTGTCTAACTCCTCCATCAGCGTTAGAGTCATGAACACTTTCCTCGACTCGAGACGGGTTCGAACGAGACTTAATGGACTTTCAGGAAGGATTAACGGAATTAGAATGTTTTGAATTTTCGATTGAGACCTAGCCATGGACTCTTCTCTAACCTCATCCTTAATCATCTTTTGTATCTTATTCATAAATTTTTTGGGAATTTCTTCTTCTTGATTACCCACGGGGTCTTTCCCCTTTTCTTTTCATATTTCTTTCTCTTTTTCTTTTCTAATATTTTCATTGTTGTTACTTTGTTCAGACCTTTTATCGTTTTCCTTTCGATTTATATCTGAAATTCAACAAATTTTTCTTTCTTAACATTTTATTCATAACAATATATATCATAATTGATATATATTTTTATTGTACAACACAAAGATATATATATATATATATATATATATATATATATATATTTCGTGTCACACGATATATATATATATATATATATATATATATATTTATAGACCTATCTTTACATAAGAACGTCCCAGCGTTCCTTATTATACATATAACACATACAACTATTTTACGCATATACTTCCATCTTATCACCTTCTCCATCACTTCAATCCTTCATGAACTTTTTCACTATCTTTGTCAGCTTGTTACACTTATGAAGAAGCTTTTCTCCTATCTTCTTCTTTTTCTTTCCTTCATCAGCCACCTTCTTTCTCCAATCATCTGTCTCATGGAGAGTACGGTCCAAGTGTTCTTCATATGATTGTGGGATCTTGTTGGGATATACATATTGTGGAGGTGGGTCACGGGAACCCAATGTCACTATTTCGTAGTGGTTTCTTGGTTCTGGATATGGAACTTCAGTCATGTCGGATGAAAGGTAGAAGAAAGCTTTAGCAGCCTTGTTTTGCTCTAGGATCTCATTAGCTTGCTCTTCTTCAGTTGGAATCACACCTTGGAACGGTGGAAAACTTGATGAAGCTTGGTTCCTGAGTTTCTCGAGATATTGGACATATAGATCAACAGAACCGTAGCTTGGGTTTGGGGAAGTGAGTGATCCATCCATTGATATTATATCTCATTGGGATTATTGGGATGCTCTTCTTCTGGTTCAGACTCTTCCTCAGGATCCTCCTCTTCTTCAGGGTCCTCCTCTTCTTCTTCTGGTTCTTCTTCTTTCATGGGTTGGGTAGTTTCATTCACCATCGATGGCATTCAGAAACTTTCATAGGGCATCATTACCCTCATCTTGGGCTTACGGGATGACCATTCGCCATTGTTGGGTTGCGAGTTGACTTCGTTGAGAGTGGAGCTTCCAGTATGCCACCTTCGTTGATAGGAGTGACATTGCATCCAGTCGGATGATGGGGATTTCGGTTCCTTCTTGATGGGTAGATTGGAAAGGAAAGCATATGATGGGTGTGGGTTTGGTGGTAGGTATCCAGTTGGGTAGTATTGAGGTATTTCCGATGGTTGGTAAGTGGGGATCTCCGATGGATGGTACATGGGTATTGTTGGTGGATGGTAGCTTGAGTGCCTTGGTGGTTCGATTCTTTGTTTCGGTGGACTATCGGGAACGTCTATTGGATAGTGTTTGCTTCCAGGGTAGTACACAGGTTTGGTTAGATCATTTTCTACATCTTGGTCAAAGTAGGCTTCATAGTAACCATCACACATGTTGTCTTCGGGGAATGGTTCAGCGATTCCAGCCTCTTTAGCCTTGCGCACAAAGCTCTCCATATAAGCTTTGAATGACATCTAACAATTGGGTGGTTTAGAATGTGGAGGGAAAGAAAAGGTTACTAGCCTATCTTATCCCTAAAACAATTAATCAATTAATTCCTATACTTGGATCGAAGCTTGGGTATTGTTTTATGATACCCAATTCACTAAGATCGATGGCTCTGATACCAACCTTGTCACACCCCCATCTTAGGCCTAGGAGTGCGACCAATAGTTGGTACCACAAGTGTAAATAAATCAGAGTTACGTTATATTAGCGGAAGACTTGTAAAAATTGTGGATTAAAGTTGTAAAGATTACAAAAGACGGGATTATAAAATACCCGTTTTAAGTTATAAAAGTATTACTTGTTTTACATTACAAAACCACCACTTATATAATTAGGTTTATACAAAACAAATCCGAGCCATCGGATATAATAGTAGCACTTCGACACTCCAAGCGCTATGTTTGGTCACCCGCAAAATGTAAATAAGATACGTCAGCAACGAATGCTGTTGAACATGCTGACGCTAAAATATTTTTTTTTACTCTATTACCCCTCGAGACTACGCCTGCCTCGGCCCAACGTGGCTTAGGAATAACAAAGTTAAACAACACATTTATAAATTCAAGTCTCTACTCTAGGTCACCTCAGCAAACACCGCAGCATTCGACTTAGTTAAGTACCCGTACGTATACACAATGGTCGTGCTTCCCGCGGGAAAGCGTCCTACGACCAGGTGTGGTGCGATGTGCCCACCGCGTACTACCACATATGTAAGGATCCAGACAAACGTATACTACAGCCTGAGGTCTAGGCTTATACTCTTATTTATAACGGTTTTAGGAACACGTAGTCCCTTATAAACATTTTTCATATAACATGTTTGACTCGTTTGAAAACAAGTTTATAAAAGTTTGGGGCGTATTCACCTTATCGCTTTAGGATCGGCTTCAACACCATCTGAGGGTCTTTCCCTTGCTATCTCGCACCTATAGTACGAGTATAACCATTTATTAGTTGGATATACAATCCGGCTTAAGACCTTTAGTCTTTATTTTATATTCTCTACCTCGATGAACGTTTAGTTCATAGAATTATTTTACATGAAAACCTTTAGTTTAAAAGTAATTATAAACCTTTAGTTTATTTATAAAACCCGGCGTTTCTTCATCTCAAAGAAACGTATTCTTTTCTTTTATTATTTAAGAATACTCTTTATTACTTAAATAATATTTTCATAACAAAGAATATATACTTACACACATATATATTTATCAATATTCGTATTCTTATCTTTTGGTTCTTTCTTTGTTATGTTTTCTTTTCTTTTATCGAGGTATCGAGTATAACCTCGACCTAAGGTTTAAGCCTTATAATATTTCATTATTATATTCATTGGCTTTAAGCCTTACCTTAAAGGTTTATGAAAACCCTAACGATTTGAGCAGCAACCCAACGCCGCTTGGTTTTCCTTTTTCGTCTTTGACCAACGTCCCTTCTTATTGCCAAATGATAGTACCAATCTTCAACACTCGTTGGCAAGATTTTCGAGACTCATTGTCATGTTAACAAAGGCCTTCTTGGTATGTGGGTGGAGGGTGGCATGGACTTCGAGGAAAGGTTGGCACGCAAATTGAGGAATCCGGGCACGTTTATCGAGGTGAATCGAGGGTATGATTGTGGAATTGTAGAGAGATGTTTTTGAGTGTGAGAGATCAGCTGAATTGGTGTGTCAAATGGAGATCCCGGACTTGCTATTTATAGGCAAAATCTGGGATCCCATCGCGGTACGCGTCAGCCTCCTGAGCACCCGTCGCGTATCGCGACGTAGCCCTGGCCAGTCACAACGGGGGTCTGCCACGTGTTGACACGTGGCAGATGGTGTGCTACGTGTTGACACGTGTCGGACGACGTGCCACGTGTGGCCACGTGTCCGGACACGTGGCAGATGGTGTGCCACATGTGGACACGTGGCAGCTCTTGTGCCATAGGTGTCAGGCCACGTCATCGCGATACGCGATGACGTTGGCTCAACAGCGATCACGTATCATTGTTGACTCTATCTAGAACCTTTGACCAAGCCTTATCGCGATATGCTTGGGCTTGTCCTTTGTCCCATCGCGTATCACGATAGGACAAGAAAACAGATTTTCGTTTTAAACCCTAAGGTTTGGAAATTTGGCAAATTTGATCCCTTAAATTTGGAAAGTTTATAATTTGAACTCGAAATTTTCTCGATGTTACAGATTTATCACTTTAGGTGACAATATTTAAAATCTTGAAATCACACATATAATTGTTTAATAACCTTTGAAAACAACTCCTTATAATATAATTTTGTTGTCACGACAATCTTAGATTTTGAAAGATGATTTATAAGATTTGGAAAATATGTAAATCGTTAATCCTTAAAGAGTTTATAACCTATAAGTGATTATTTGAACACATGAGGTTGTTATAAATACACTAGTTGTATATATGTATACATATATAAAAAATTAAGGAAAAATGAAAACTCACGTGCGTAGGGGGGGTTTTAGGCTTCGAATGGTGAATGGTTTGGAAATTTGGTGAAGAGGGAGCGTGTTTCGATTGTCTTGCGTAGTTGGGTTTTCTTGAGTTGGATTGATGAGGTTTGTTGAGTTTTGGTCGTTTGAGCGGGTTAGGCTTAAATGACTTGTGTGAGTAGTGGTTGGGCTATTTAGGTGAGGTTTTCGCTTATTTGAGCTCGGGTAAACTTGATGGATTGGAAAATTTGATCTTATCTAGTTTGGGTTGAGATTCGGTTTATACATGTATTTTGAAAGGAGTACTTGAGGTTGCTATTTTTCTTGATATAAAACTCTATGGTTGGATGGAAACGGTGTGGCGAAACGGTTTGTGATTTGACATAGTATAGGTCGAAAGGTTGAGTCATAAATGGGTAAGCTTAGATTTGTATACGTTCAAGGCATTTGTGTGTGTGTTTGTCGGTGTCTTTGGAGTATTAGGATGGTGGGTTGATAGGTTTCCATGACGAATAAGTATAAGTATCTAAGGCTTTTTGTCGGGTTGATTTTGTATATCTTTGGACTTGCATGGAGTTTGAGTAGGTGAGAGTATAGTTTTGGTAGGTTGGGTTTCGTTCATGTCGAGGAAAAATTTTTGAGTGTAGGGGAAACTTTTGGAAGTGGATTGATTGTTTGATTTAAGGTAGCAGTTGGAGTTGGAACACGAGTGTTTTGGAAACTTGTAGTTGCGTTTAGGGAAATGTTTGGTTAATAAAAATTTTGATTGGAACAATTTTTAAATTGTGACTAATAAATATTTTTAAATTGAAAATATTATTTAATGTTGAAACATTCATGAAACTTTTGATAAATAAAGTTGCAAGTCAATATATAGAATAAAGTATTGAAATTTAAGCTTCTGAATTCTCAATGAATTTCATTCAAAAAAGAGAAGAAAGTTTCCATTAAAACGAGAGTTGTTACGACACGCCGGGTTGGCTTAAGTTGAAAAGAATATACAAGGGAATTTTGAATTAAACAAGCCCGCGTAACGTAACTCATTTTTTTTCTTGAAATGGTTAAAATTAAGTGGTGGAAAATATCATGGGGAAACTAGGTTAATAGAGTTTACATTTTGAAGTTTATCGTAAAAATAAATGTCGATTGTCATGAGGAAGCAAAATATGTTTTATAAAGTTCAAAAAAAATTTCTTGTGTATGAGGAAATAAATATAAAAAGAATAAGTAAATTTGAATGTTGAAATTTGCTACGAGGTATCAATATGAATGATTAGTTTGTTTTGAGTATAGAAATTTGCGTAATGAAAATTTTACCTAGTTCGTTATTTAATAATGTATCACGAAAATATCACGGTGAGTTAAAATGACCGGCATTGTAAATCGAGAAATCGACATAAAAGATTTTTTTTTTTTGTCTTTAAAATAGAATTTCTATGAAGTTTTGCATGAGGATTTAAAGAAAGTTACAAGCTATAAGTTTGTGAATTTCTCGAAAAATCAAGGCGAAACCACCATTAGAAATTTAAAACAGGTTGTATCGTAAAATGCAAGTTTTGTTTGTGAAAATTTATAATGAACCAAAAATGCATGATGAAGGTTGTTATGAGAATAGATTTAAGAAATGAAAATTCCACTATATGTATTGTATAATGCAGTATAATTAAAATGTCGTGAGAGTTTAATTAAACAATATTGTGAAATGATAGTTTAAAAAAATGGGATTTTTATAAAAATATAATTTTTATGAAGTCTTGTATGAAAAGTTCAAAGGACAATATAAAAACTATATAACGGGAATTTACTTGAAAATTTAAGGTAAAATTTATCATAAAATCTTTTTAATATGATGGAATTTATATAATGAGAATTTTGTATATAAATAATCTTAATCAAAATAGATGACATATTAAAAATCACTATAAATAGTTTCAAATGTGTATATCATTATTACTATTTTTTTAACTTTCCTTGAAGAGATTGTAATAAATGAATTTTTTTGTAACAAAATCGCAGTGTGAAATCAAAATGAGAAAATTTGTATAAAAGCTTTATCATGTGAAATCAAAACATATTTGAATGAATCATAACGGTCAAATAGAATTATATAAATGTGAATTTTGTGACGAGAATTTATATGATAAAGTAAAAAGGAAAAATTGTTTAAATCTTTGAAATTTGTAAATAATGTCTTAAGATTTAAAGGCAGAAAAGAAATCGTGCGTGACTTGATATTCCGACACTAAAAACCTTCTTGTAAAATACCTTGTTAGAGTCTAAATATGTGCACGCACCACCGCGTCTTTTTTATGTTTTCGACTCAAATAACGATTGTACAAAAATAATAAATCGGAATACAACGCCATGTCAAAACACTAGTCCAACCACCGTGGTTCTATTGTTTCAACACCGAAAATTAGGATGGCGACCAGAACGCTCGCATTCGAAAACTTAAACTGGTTATCTCATATGAGACAATCTTTAAGGAGATTTGAAACAACAGGATCCAAGTTAAGCTAGTGATCCATGAAACACAATAAAACTAATGTTTTTGCTGTAAGGATACCGTAGATTATTGTGAAAATGTGTGTATGTGTGTATATAAAATTAAACAAAAGTAAGGTAAGGATACCTCAGAATGTCTTGAGTGTTTGTGTATATTTACGATTTGATGAAATAAATAAGTATATAAATAAACAAGTGCAATGAACAATCGAGTAGGGTAAACACGTATAAGGACCCTAAAGCAAAAACTATACTAGGTCGTTACGTCTAACCACCTATCCTATAGTAACCTGGTTCTGATACCAATCTGTCACACCCCGACCAAAGGCAGCTGTTACGTCTAACCACCTATCCTATAGTAACCTGGTTCTGATACCAAACTGTCACACCCCGACCAAAGGCGGCGGAACATGCCGGGATACAACGGATTGCCCAAAACACAAGACATTAAAGTGATAATATTTAATCAACTCATTTATTTCATAAATCAATAAATAACACATCTTGTTCATACAAACAAATTGAATACAAGTAAACAAATATATTGTTCGTTTTACTAATATCCTAATAGTCTTGATAACGTCAAGTTCTCGAGTAAACCAAAGTCAACCTGTAACATTTCATAAAATAAAGTTTATCTACACAAAGGTTGATGAGCAATTCATAAGTTTGAGCATATAGATATATAGTAAGAAAAGCCACAAAACTCGTATACGAAACAATAAATAAAAGCAATAACTTCGATAAATAGATATCGCTAATAGAATTACGTTAGCGACACCTAGCTATAGGGGGGTGCCAAATAGTCTAGGATTTTATAGTTATCATTAATTTCATTACGTTAACGACACCTTGCTACAAGGTGATCTCAAGTAGTATAGGATTTATAGAACAACCAACCAAAAGCGATAAACACATAGGCATAGAATCATAAAACACCAAATGGAGCAATTATTCAAGTAAAGTATACAATAATGTTTGTGGTTTAAGATTCAAGCATAAAATATTTAGTTGAATATGTATGAAATGTCACCCTCAAAATAAAAGATAGAAAACGTGGTATGAAAATACTCACATTCAATTTATAAACTTGATCGGTAAAATAACGAGTAACTGGAAGGATGAGGTTTAACGGGCAAGGTTTAAGTTAAAGGAATCTTGTATTTGAAAGGTTGTCTTGAAAGTCTTTAAATAAAATAAATGTTTAGAAATGTAAATAATTAAAGTTCAAGGTTTAAAAAGTAACTATTTAAGAATTTATAATAATAACCCTTTAAAATATAAGTTTGCTCGAAACCGGGTTAAAGTATCTAGGCTTAATATTTACTTAACCTATGTTAAGTAATAAGGTGGGTAAAATTCAAGAATGCAAGTCCCTTGGGAATAAAGATACTAAAACGGGTTTTAACGAGTGTTTCGGGTTGTTGGTTCGGTTCTTGATAATTGGTCAAACCCAAAGTCAACTTTCCAAAATAATGAATGTTATGAGATAACTCAATAAAATTTAATAAGACTTAACCAAGTATCTATTTCTATTGTTTTAGAACTAACTACGCACGTTAAGCGAGTGTTCGGTTTTGTCGGTCCAAACTTTGTTATGAGATCAAGTTGGATCTAACATTTCCATGTACTTAAGAAAATAATTAAAATCAGTATGTAACTATTTTTAAAAAAATATACAAGTCTTGTTAGCTAAAAACACACTTGTGTGTCTTAAGCGATTGAAAATCGGTTTAGTTTGGTTTGGTTCGGTTCCCATCTCACAATAAGTTCATAGATGGTTTCCACATGCCCAAATATCAAAGAACTTGTATAATAATTTATAAATGATGAAACTTAAGTTTTACAACCCAAAAGTTAACTATAAAGTCTTTAAACGAAAGTTCGGTTTGGTTCGGTTTCCATCTCATAATAAGTTCATAGATGGTTTCCACATGCCCAAATATCCAAGGACTTGTATAATAAGGTACAAATGAAAATACTTAAGTTTTACAACCAAAAAGTTAACAATAAAGTCTTTAAACAAAAGTTCGGTTTACGGTTCGGATCTAGTTTCGAGTTAAGAACGAGTTTAGAATCTGCTAACCCATAACCATGGAACTCATAAAAATGGTTTTATAAACTGAGATCTAACATTAAACGTGTTTAAAACAAGTATTTAACTAAAACTAGTAAGCAAAGTTCGGTTTACGGTTTAGAGCTATTTACGGTTAAACCGAAGCATAGACCCTCAAACCCATAACCATGGAACTTGTAAATAAACTAAAATGAGCAGAAGTTAAGCATGATTAGTATGTATAAACAAGTTATATATATATATATATATATATATATATATATATATCAAGAACACGATGTTCTCCATGAAGCCTTGCCTTACAAAGTCCGAAACCTCACCGATTCGGAACCGAAGAATTAACTACCAAAGGTAACAAGGGGTATAATATTATATATATGTTGTGCCTTACACTCGCTTAACGTACGTTGTTAGTTCTAAAACAATAGATCTACATACTTGGTTAAGTATTAATGGATTTTTATAAGTTATCTCGTAACATTTAATATTTTGGAAAGTTTACTTTGGGTTTGATCAACCGTCAAGACCCGAACCAACAACCCGAACACTCGTTAAAACCCGTTTTAGAATCTTTATCCCTAGGGACTTGCATTCTTGCATTTACCTACCTTATTACTTAACGTAGATTGAGTAAATATTAAGGTTAGATACTTCAACCCGGTTTCGAGCAAACTTACATATTTAAAGAGTTATTATTATAAATTGTAAATAGTTACATTTTTAAACCTTGAAACTTTAATTGTTTACATTTCTCATTTATTTTACTTAAATACTTTCAAGACAACATTTCTAAATCCGAGACTTCAACCCGGTTTCGAGCAAACTTACATATTTAAAGAGTTATTATTATAAATTGTAAATAGTTACATTTTTAAACCTTGAAACTTTAATTGTTTACATTTCTCATTTATTTTACTTAAATACTTTCAAGACAACATTTCTAAATCCGAGACTTCTTTCCTTTTAAGCTTTGTTCGTTAAACCCGTTGTTCCGGCAAATCTCCAAATTATCATCTTTCAAGTTTATTACTTGAATGTGAGTATTTTCATACCCCGTTTTCTATCTTTTGTTTTGTGAGTGACATTTCATACTTATTCAAATTAAATGCTTTATACTTGATTCTTAAACCACAACCTTTATTGTATACTTTACTTAAATAAGTGCTCGATTTGGTGTTCTATGCTTATATGTCTATATGCTTATGTGTTTTATCGCTTTTGGAAGGTTGATTCATAAATTCGTGAACTATCTGGTATTCTCTTACAGCACGGTGCTGTTAATTATTCTTATTAACGACCTCAAGAAATCCGAATCTATTTGGTATTCTCTCATAGACGGTGCTGCTAATGTATTCTTATTAGTGACCTCATAATATCCAAATTATTGTTATTTATTTGTTGTTTCGTATACGAGATTGTGGTTTTTTTATTATATACTTATATGTTCAAACTTATGAATTGCTCACCAACCTTTGTGTTGATAAACTTTATTTTATGAAATGTTACAGGTTTGCATTTAGGTTGATTATGGAGCTTGTGGAGAAAACGTCACAAATACCTTTAGGTTATTAGCAAAATGAACAATATATGATTTGCAATATTTTGTTGTATTTGTCATATGAATATTGTTATGTGACATTTTCGATGTTGTGAAATGAAATGAGTTTGTTAAATATTGTCTTGTCGCTTTAATTAGTGTCATGTGATTATAGGCAATCGTTACATCCCGACATGTTCTACCACCTTTGGTCGGGGTGTGACAACAGGTTTAGCCCCTGTAGTTCGTTTTAGGTGATTTTAACGCGTTTTAAAGACCGAAAAGGATATTTTCAAGACCCAAAAAGTGTAAAACAATATTGTAACATAAAATATATCATTTTAATTATCTCGAGGGTTTCGGTTTACAAAACGGGTCGGTTTATAAGAAAAACGAATAAAATAACGAAGACGAAACGGACCCAAAATTGACGAATGTCACATGATCACTCATAACCATACCATATAATTTCCAAAACTCACTCACATATTTATAGGTAACAAAAATTCATAATTTATAATATGATCCGCAAAAGTTTACTGCACTTAACCCTTAAACTTTTTAATTATTTTCTTTCTTTTTTATAACCAATCATGTTATCGTACGTGACTCATAACTCTATTTTTATCCCTCTTATGTCTTTTAAAATACAATGTTCGATAACATTTTGAATGTATTATTATAACATGTTCATTTATATCTATAATGTCAATGTATTTATTATTCAAAATTAAATTGTGCGTAATAATGTATAAGTTATCAAATCACAATCATACAAACTATCAAAGTTGCTTAAAAATTTCAACACACCTTTAAAATATGATGTATTTTGAAATTTAGTTTTGTACGTTGCAGCATAATTATATTTACCAACGATTTTACATGAATTTTTTTCATGTGATGAATACTAATTCGTCAGCACGCATGTTCTTTAAAATTCCAAATATACGTTGTTACATGCTTATTTTTATGTAAGTTCCGATGTAACTTTTATTCAAGAAGCGAACTTGATAGAAAATATGGTATATTTTTGCTTTTTTTTAACATAAAAAATTCAATGGTGTTTTAAATTCCGAATAGTTCCGACAATGCATAGCGTAGATATAAATTTTATTTTTAAATAAATAAATGGAGTCATACTACATATATCTTTATACTACTTTCTTCTATAAATTTGGTGTTCGGTATAAAAAATGAGTTTGTCATTATCAAACACTAGCTTTATAATAAAAATAAAATCTTCTCTATCTATCTATAATCTATAATATATATAAATGAAACATTTAAAATCTTACGTTTTGTGATGTGGTCGCTCCCTCCTTTTATGAAAGTCACTAGATTGCTTGATTTTTAAATTGTGGTCTCTCACTGATTTAACCCGGTTTACACCTGTTTATGATCCGAATATTACTCAAACGGGTTATTGTATTTCTCTACGGGTCATAACACCTCTCTTGTGTTGTTTAAACCCCGACCCCCAAATTATCCTAAACACTCCATAACCATCGTCATCTCCTCTCTCGCACACTACTCTTCATGTTTATCTATCTATCCCACTCCTTCACCATGTTTTCCATTCCAAACCCTAATAACTTACGGTTCCCTTTCTTTCTCTTTCATCGATCTCTTCCACAACATAGAGAATCGATATTCTTTGTGTGAGGAGACTCACCTCAAATTTTGTTAGATGGATTACAATTTCACTCGTACGGCACAGAAGACCAAGATCTGAATCACTTTTGCAACCGACTGGATGCTTGGGTCAAAGTTTTAATCCTCCTTGGGTATGTTTGGCAAGGAGCTTTTAGGAGCTTCTAGCTACAAACTTTTAAGAAAAAAACTCATATTCAATAAAAAACTTTGTTTAATTAAGGTAACTTCAAGCTTTTATTTTGGTAGAAAAAAATTCATATTTGAACGCTACTATTACTAGCGTTTGAGAAAAAGCTAGCTACAGGCTTTTACATTTTAATTTACAAGTTTGGTACTTGAACTTTTATCAACTTTTGTTAATTTATATAATAGTTACACATTTAACCCTTATTTAAAACTAACTACCCCGCAACTTTTTTAGGGGCCGTAACTTTTTCACATGTTAATAATTTTTTAAACAAATTACATCATAAAAACGAGCGTTTTATTCCCATTAATTTGAGTATGATATTGTTATACTTCTTTAACTTTCAAAAATTAACATACTACGTAATTATCAGTTAGGATCGGTAACAAGTCAAGACAGGTGAGCTCAAGTCAAGTGTAAGACCAAATTAGGGTCAGACCGAGTCGATATAAAAAGGGTTAAATTAGTTCGGTTCGTGTCGGTACTCTTTTGAGTCGAAAGGGGTTAGGTCAGAACATGTTTCAAATTAGAACATTATTTGTTCAGAAAATGATTCAGATCAAAATAGGTTGATTTAAAAAAATTACTATTTGAAATTACTGTATATTTCAGCTTTGTTTCTTGATCTTGGCATCAGTTACACGCTTACTGCCTTTCCATGAATTACACGTCTACATTCGGGTTATGTATGCACTGTCATCAGGTGAATCATGTACCGACATTGATTATGCGGTTGTTGTTAGGTTGTGCACCCATCTACCGCACCACGCGGACACCTAGCTAGTTTTATTAAAAGCTTCTGCTACTTTGCCAAACACCTAAAAATATTTAAAAAAGTTACAGCTACCAGCTTCCAGCCATCAGTTTCCAGCTTTCAGCTAATAGCTACCAGCTACCAGCTAGTTTTGCCAAACATACCACTTCTGTCGACGAGGAAGGTAAAACTTTTAGTTCTACCTCCTTTCTGGTTTTATATTATCTAAATTTTGAATTGTCCGAAATATTGTTTGATTTTCGTTGGTTTGGACTTTCATATGTTTTTATAGTGTGTGATATAGAAGATCTCCAATTTTAGTTTAGATCTACATTGTAAAGTGATGTTCCTCTGGCTCGTTCAATTTTTATTCAGGTATATTAATATGTCAGCCTGTTTTACAAAAACCTAGGTTGTGTCTACAACAAGGTCCACGACATTTCAATTATAAAATACGAACCTACTACCGGTACGTATCTCTCTCAATTTCCGCTCGAATATGATTGCAAACTATCTGCTTAGTGAATATTGTCAGCAATTAGGGTTTTACTAGACTTTGTCAGTTTGAATTAGGAATTTTTTTTATAGTGATATGAGGATTTGACATTCATTGTGATATTCTATGTAGATTAAAAATCTTAAACCTAGACAAATTATAATTAAAAATTTAAATGAATGACTAGTGAGTGTTAGTCAAGAAAGGGTAACAAATGCTTTTTCTATATCAATTTGATTACTTATAATTGTTTGTAACTAATATATAATTGAAAACACTTGTTGTAACACTCCGGCTAAAGCGGAAACGCCTGAGTGTGACGTACAAATTGCTCAAAACAAATGTAACACTATTAAGTGATAATATTATCATTAATTCAATCAAAGGCATCAAGTATACAAGTTTATCAAATGAACAAATACAAAGGAAAAGGAACAAAACACACATCTTCTTGTTTTTATTTAGATAACCTAACTTCTAGTATCTTCATTCGTTTCATCCTCTAATAATTGAACCTGTAGCATATATATAAAATAAAGTCAACTAATTGAATAGTTGGTTAGTTCACACAGTTTAAATAATATATAAAAACCATACAATTCAATGAAAACTTGTGAAAATCACATAAGGATTCTTTACACTAGAAACAATGGTCCATGAGTGTAAAGAATAAATGAAGGTCTTTTTCAGTTGGGATCACCAACGTACTCAGATCGGAGTCCCTTTTCCACTAGAAACAATGGTCCATGAGTGCAAAGGGGGGCGTATGATCATACTTATCGAAGAAATCCATGCACGTAATATTTGAGCAAGTAACAAGTAAACACACAAGTCCATGTAGAGAATTGTAGTTTGTAATAATAAATAAACAAAATTGAATTGTTGATAGGATATATATGCTACCCCCAAAATAGTTAAAAAAAGGGTAAAAAGGGAGTGTGAGAAACTCACCTTTTCAATTGGATGATAACTTGAAAATAAAACGGTAAGCGCGTTATATGAAACCGAACGATCGAATCTCGCGAGCTAAAATAATAAACACGATAATTACTAACTAAATAAAGGAAATAACATGTCGGTTTTAAAGTTCATGTATTATTGTTTGTATATATAGTTATATACTTTTACACCTTTTAACATATGATAATGTTTAAATTTAGCGGATTTAACGATTTATTATTATAATATTATTTATGAGTGTACTATTAAATTTGTATATAATGTTTACGGGGTTTTAGCGTTATAGGTATAATTTAGTATAACATTTGACGGTTTAGTTTCTAAAAAGTTATAACGATATTATATTATATATATACATATTTATATATACATATATATATACATATATGTATATATATTACGAGTTTTAGCGACGTCTAAGGTTTGTAAAAGTTTGGGTCTTTGATTAAAAAGGATAAAAATGATTTAAAACTATTTTTATTTAACTTAAAATAATTTTGTTTGATTCATAATGATTTATAAACATGTATTTGATTTATTAAAACTATTAAAATGATTTGTAAAATATATAAACTGGATCTGTATTGACCCAGGTTCAAACCCGGGTTTTCATGACCACAGTGAACATACACAACCACTGGATCAAATCAGTTTTGTTGTTAAAAGATGGAAATTATTATTTAAAAACATATTCTCTTGTTCATCTTCTTCCTCACAAAAACCCTAGATTCAATTCTTCAAATCTGATCCATGTTTGTTAAATTAATGTTAGGGGTTTTGTTTTTCGGGTTATAACGAATCAAAACCAAGTAATTACCTCGGATGGCGCCGGAAGGACGACGAACAACGAGTTGGCCGGAACAAAATTTGACGGCCGATTTGATGACATTAGAGCATTGTTTGCGAAATATTATGGTTGCAGCAGGTTTATATGACGATTAGGGTCATATTTATGTGTTCGATTGAATCATTTGATGTTTAGTACGAGTTATTACAGTGTTGATTATAATCCGATCGGTTTGGAGATTAATGGATGTTAATTAAGTTGTTAATGGTGAATTATTCGTATATTAATGTTTACTATTAGTGGAGATAACATTTAAGACGGGTTAACGAATCGATTGGTGATTAATATGCTGTTTAATTGTTTTCGCCGGAAAAACGTTGCCTGATCCGGCCGTTAGAACGTTGTTGTTACTAGTTTTTAATTGCAAATAATCATTTACCGTTACGTTTTAATGATTCTACAAGATTTAAGCGGGTCAAACGACGAAGAAATTGGTTGTTTCGGTTCGCCGGAACCGATTGCTGTCCACCGGAGGCGCTGCCGGAAAACCGGCCGGAAAAGCGTGAAGATAGAGGGTTGGGCTGCTGCATTTTTATTATTATTATTATTGTTATTATTATTATATTTTAAATGAATTTTCACTTTTAGCCCTTGTATTATTAAAACCTTTATAATTTGTTTTTAAACTATGTTTACACATTGAACCTTGGACTTTAAGATGTATTAGGAATTAAAATAAAAGTGTATAAATTTAGATATTTTTTAATATTATGTCCGGATAGTTCGGGTCTCGTTTAAGTACAACATTGAATTCCAGAGTTTTATAACTTAAATGAATTGAAAAGAAATTGCTTGATTAATTACTTGAATTTCCGAGAACATTATATAAATAATAAACGAAAATTACGATTGCATCGAAACGCCAAAACGTGTCGGTTTAACGAATATAAATACATAAGACAAAACTTTAAATATATTTATATTTATACATATATTCATAAATAAAACCGAAAATTTAAAATGGGTCGTATTTTCGGGTTTGAAAAGTAACGAATGTTACACTTGTAAGTTGCTGTTACAAATTTAGAAAAAATCATTTTTGAAATCATCAGAATGCTAAATGAAACTTTAAAGAATCACCTTACCTGTTAAGAATTTTCAACTTTGATTTGTGACGTTTAGGATATGGCTAATGAAAAGAACCAAAAGTTAAGGGCAAATCAGTTTTGGAACGGTTATTTTTTGATTAATTGATGTGTTTATGAACTTTAAACGAGTGGCTAGTTAATGTTTATGATGTTAAATTATGCAGGCTTAAGCTTTCGGCCCGAATGGAGGCGGTTATTCAGTCAATCATGAAGCACAATGGCGAAAAACGAGGGGATTGGTAGCTTGTGAAGTGGTTTATCTCTTACAGTGAACCACACCATGTTAATGACTGTGTCACAGTTGGCATCGTACGATTAGATTAAGAAGATGATATTGGACAAGTGTGTAATAGTGGATTGGCCTGGGACCCATGTGACCGCGAGTTTTGCTGCAGGATTCGTGGTTGCGGTAGTGATGAACCCGATAGTTATGTTATGTGTTTTTTAAAGTTCTACAAATAAATTGAGAATTAATTTTGATTTTGACTTCTAGTGTAAACTAACAATTGCTATTACTATTTCATTTTGGTTTTTTTTACGATGCTCTGTTGTTACTGTGTTTCTTTTAAAGTATGAAATTTGAATGTGTTTTAAATTTGAAGCATGATGGCATTTATATCTATTTGTTTAACATGAAAGCTTTAATATCATGATATACATCGTATTGTTTTTGGCGATGGGATGGATTTCATTGTTACGCAAAGTTTTTATTTATTGCTTACTTTTTTCATCTAATACATTGGAGAACTTGCAGATCGATGGAGTCTTGACGGTTAGAATGGGCCAATATCATTTACAATTATTTGTTTGATTAGTAAATAATATTGTTTGATTTGTTTGATTGGGTCAAATTACTTTTGTTGCCGCGTTGTACTTTAAGGGTGGTGAAACCTTCCACTAGGCAGGAACGCAGGTCAGGGAATCGAAAGTCTTTGCAATGTAGTAGCATTCAGCAAGCACTTGCGGTGTGGAAAGATGGATCTGGTTTTGCTGATTTGGTTCTTTCTCTCTTTGATAACGTGGGGGGGAGCATTTTTTCTAAAAGAGAGGTCGGAGGGGAGGAGGGTTCTGAAAACAGCCTTAATATTAAACAATGTCTCAGGAAAGTCAGGGATGGTCATTTCACAGCTGCAGTCAAGGTATTATGCTCAAGTGGGGTTGCCCCTCTCGGAGATTCAACCATGAAAGCCCTCATTGATAAACACCCAGTGGTGCCGCCTCCGTCCTTGCCTTCTAGCTCTGTCGTCCTGCCTACTCTCTCTGTGGATGGGGACTGTGTGCTTAGATGTATCCGATCATTTCCTAAAGGGACCTCATGCGGGAGAGACGGGTTGCGGGCGCAACACTTGTTGGACGCTCTTAGTGGTGAGGGATCAGTGACTTCCATGGGTCTGCTCTCAGCCATCACTGAAGTCGTCAACTTATGGCTTGGGGGTCTGTGCCCCAAGGTGCTCGCTGAGTTTATTGCTTCGGCCCCCCTTACCCCTTTATTAAAGCCGGATAATGGAATTCGGCCCATTGCTGTGGGGGCTATCTGGCGTAGGTTGGTTTCTAAAGTGGCTATGAAGATGGTTGGGAAGGAAATGGCTCAGTATTTAGGGGACTTTCAGTTTGGGGTGGGGACCCCTAATGGGGCAGAGGCGGTGCTTCACAGCGCGAACCGGTTTCTTAACTCCTTTCACGCGGACGGCTCTTTAGCTATGCTTACCGTGGACTTCTCCAACGCCTTCAATATGGTCGACCGCACAGCCCTTCTCCGAGAGGTTCATCATCATTGCCCGTCTATCTATCTATGGGTCCAGTTCCTTTATGCCCAGCCGGCTAGGTTGTACGTTGATGATAACTGTATAGGGGCTACTACTGGGGTTCAGCAGGGAGACCCCCTTGGGCCCCTCCTCTTTGCCTTAGCATTACACCCTCTTGTTCTCCGGGTACAAAATGACTGTAACCTCCCATTTCATGCTTGGTACTTGGATGATGGGACTATTATTGGTGGTGCCAACGAAGTCGCTAAAGCCCTAGACATTATCAACTCGGAAGGGCCATCATTGGGGCTGCAACTTAATATTAAGAAAACCGAGGTTTTTTGGCCAACGTGTAACGGGGTGAAAGTCAAAGATGGGCTCTTCCCTAGTGGGATTGGTAGACCAGAGAGAGGGGTAAAGCTCCTTGGAGGGGCTGTTAGTCGAGATCCCTACTTTATTAAGGAGTTGGCGAGGCGGAGAGCATCTCGTGCGGTTGATCTTATGAAACTCTTACCTTGCCTTAGGGATCCCCAGAGCGAACTCCTCCTGCTTAGGTCTTGCATGGGGGTTGCTAAGTTGCTTTTTGGGTTACGAACATGCCACCCCCATATGATGGATGATGCGGTATCCTGTTTTGATAAGGGGCTACGAGAAGCCATCGAAGACATAGTTGTATGTGGAGGCCCGTTCTTTGGTGATCTTCAGTGGCGACTTGCATCTTTACCGATGCGCTTAGGGGGTTTAGGCCTTCTTTCGGCTCATGATGTCGGGGTTTACGCTTTTGTAGCGTCGAGGGCTCAGTCTTGGAAGCTACAGAATCACATCTTAAGAAATAGCGGAGTTGTCGACCTGGACCCAGACTACGTGCAGGCCCTGGAACGCCTAAATGGCGCTCTCCCAGACTTTGACATTGGCGGTTTCTCTAATATGGACACCGCCCCACCAAAGCCTCAAAAAACTTTGGCGAATGCCCTTTTTGGAAAAATCGCTCAGAGCCTGGGAGAAGTTTTTGGATTGTCCCCCCGACAGAAGGCGGTTTTTGAATGCTTACAAGGTCCTCATGCACAAGATTTTCTGACCGTTATCCCGATTGATGGCTTGGGCCAAAGCATGTCTGCGGTTGAGTATAGGGCCATTCTTAAGTACCGTTTGATGGTCCCAATGTACCCCGAAGACGAAACATGTCCGATCTGCCGTAAGGCCTGCCTGGATAAATTCGGAGAGCATGCGGTTCATTGCAAGGAGATGCCTGGGTTCAAATACCGACATGATTGGGTGCGGGACGTTCTTTGGGACATCTTAAGGCGAGCTGGGATATCAGCTAAAAAGGAAGCCCCCGTAAACTTCCTTACAGACCCCACGGAAGGGAGATCCACTCTACGACCGGCAGATTTGCTCGTCTTTGGTTGGGCCGGGGGAAAACACGCTTGTGTTGACCTCACAGGGGTATCTCCCTTAGCTGGTTTGAGGGATAATGGGTTTGTAGCTGGGCAAGCAATAAAAAGGGCTGAAACGAAGAAGGTGGAGAAACATGCTAAAGCCTGCGAAGAGAACCAACATGTTTTTGTCCCTCTGGCTTTTGATACATTTGGCTCCTTGGCACCGGAAGCTATCCGTTTTCTAACCAGGGTCCAACAGGTTGTGCATAGCAATGTGTCGACTCCAAAGGGGCAGGGGTATGTCTTTAGCAGGTTAGTGTTTGCAATTCAGAAAGGGGTGGCGGCGCAGCTTGTTGCCCGCCTACCTGCTATATTGATGTAATATCTATGTTTCATCAGTAGAAATAAATAAAATAAAGTTATATTGTATAAAAAAAAAAAAAAAAAAAAAATATGATTGTGCAAACCATAATTTTCATATGATTTTGACCATGTAACGTGCCCCCTTTTGTTTCATAATGGGTAAAAAAAAGGATTTTATTATCGGGTTAACTTAACCCGGTAATGGGTACAATAAAATTTCACAGTTAAATGATGGTTTCTTTTTCCTTTGTTGATTTAGACTTGAATAACTAACAATAATAAGAAATTAATACCGACCTTTCTTACTATTTTTTTAATGTTATAAAGTAGACATATATACTTAGAGAACAATGTTTCATAATTATCTTACATGAGTAATCCGATAATAGATTCAGTAATTATTTTTAGTATGAGTAATCTGCTAATGATGTTTATAGCCATTTCTCTTTGCATAGTAGGTTGGTCATGGATAATAACTCTGATATATCTTAGCTGAGCATACATTTGGAAAAGAATAATGCTTGCATTGGATTATATCAATGGTTTCGTAAAGAAGTCGCTAATTATCCCCCTATTTTAGTAGGGGGTGAATTTGTATATATGGTATGAATGTTTTTGAGAGGTAAAGCTTAAGTACTTTGTCTTTCGTTAATTGCGATAATCTTATATGTTTCTACAAAGAAAAAGAATGTAAAGCGTTTCATGTCACATTATTTATTGTAATGTAAGACTTTAAGTGTGATTAACAAACACCTAATCAGACAAATATTTATGTTCATATTTGTTCGTTTAAAATATGAACATAATTGAACAAATATAAAACGAATATATATGAACAAATTTAAACGTATACAAACATAAATAAACACTTTGATTTAGTTTTTATGAAAATTTAAAATTTAATTTGTATAATACAAATACTATTTAATTATTTTTTATTAACATGTAAATGAAATAAAAGTACAAACATATATGAACAAATATAAACGAACATTCATGACAAAAACAACATGGTGTTCATAATAATCCATTTAATTAAATGTAATGTATGATAAGTTTATTAGTATGACAGTTAATAAAAAACGACAAATATAAAAGAAACACCCGTTTTATGGGGCTAAAAGATTGTCATAAATATATATATAAACGAAACATTTTAAAACTCTTTGGTGTTCCTTGTATTTTCTCAAGTCTTTTATTTGTAAATGAAGACATCACATTCATTTTACCCGTAGTCACGAGTATGAGTGTCACCAAACCCATGTAGTCTTAAACGGGTTAAAACATCTCATTACATTAAAAATTAATCTCACCAGTTATTTGATTTGAAAATCCTATAAAATGAGGATGTACTAAAAAATAATATCTCATTTTGTAAAAAAATATTATTTATAATTAAGAAACAATTTTATAGTAGGGAAAAATAAACTAGTTATGAGTATGATCAAAGCCAGATAGCTTTTAAACTAGGTTATAACATCTCATTTATTTATGAAACTCTTTAATCATTAAATTCTAAATATACTTCCTTAAGATAAATGAAATTAAAATCCTAAAAATTATATAAATATTATAAATCAACCTATATAATAAAAGAGTGGAGTTTCCACAAAATCCTCAATTTAGTTTTCACCAAGATTCTTTAAATTGCCACAAGACATTTTCTAACTTTTTTTCATTATTATTTAGAAAATCATATTTTCACCATAAACATCCATTCTCTTCAACAAACGTTCTTAGAAAAACCTAAGACTATCCCCATTCACAAACAAATCTAACCCAATCTTTATTATAAAATTAATTTCTCTCTCTTTTACTTACACAAGTTCACAACCCAACCAAACCAAACTTTCCACACTCAACTCAATCTTATTTATATATTTTTAAATAAATATAACTTATAATTGTTAGTTTTTTATTAAAAGTGACTAAAAATATAAAACATAATTTCTTTATTTAATAAATAAATAGTATATTTAACTTACAATATTTAAAACAATGTTTTAAAAAAAATTATGTTCATCAAAGATACTCAACAAAAAATTACGACCATGCTTGAAATATAAAATTAAATTTACAAATGATACAAACCACATAAATTGCTAAATTTTTGCGATATATGCTCAATTAAATCGTTCTTTAAAGTGATATGAGTTTTTCAATTGCGAAGTCGTTTCCTATTAGTCATATAACTGGATAAGCTTTCTATTCATTGAGTAGAGTATTAAAACGTAACTAATGTCATGTGTATTGATTATACCCATATTACCGGCATTTCAAAATTACGCCGCTCTAATATATATTTACTATAACATTACTATAACATAGTTACAACAGGTAAGGATTTAAAATTCGGTTCCCATTTTTAAAACCATTTCCATTATATTTGAATATTTAAAGATTTAAGCTTTGTTGCATACGTATTGTATATTCTATTGTCATTATTTTTTGTTGTTTATTTTGTGCAGACATGCTTCTTTGATTGTTGCAGGGTAACATAAAATGTAAAAAACTTATACATCTTTTGCCATCTTTATGATAGACGATGAGTTATAATTTGACATGTGCATTGTATTTTGGTTATATCTTATTAATTTTGGTTGCATCATGAGTGGTAGTGTTGAGCAAATTAACCGTCATAACCGTTAACCGAACTATAATCGACATAAGCGAACCAATTTTAACCAATAACTGACATAACCGATGGGTCGGTTTAATGGATTTTCAAAAACCGTTAAATGCGGTTCGGTTTTGGTTGAAGATATCTACAAACCCGCCATAACCGAACCGTGCCACACCCCGACTAAAGGCGGGGGAACATGCCGGGGCATATCACATTGATTGGACAGTAGCTCAAAAGATACTAATTAAAGTGGCAATTATTTTTTAATTTCATTAACATTAAATCAAGTACACAATGACAATAATTAAATCAAATTATTCATCCTTTTGTGTAACATGAATAGATATCCTAAGGTCAAACTATTTTCTTCAGTCTTGAATAATATCAAAATTCATATATGCCAGTCCCGAATAATTACTCACATTCACAATCAAGTCATAACTCACACAATAAATGTGTCGACAAGATAGTTAATGACGGTTGCTATTTTAGTAAAGAAAACTATTTGTAAACGGCGGAATCAGAAACAAATAGTGTAGTTGCTAAAGAAGTAATGAAAGGTAACTAATACACAATAATCACTCAAAAGATTTCCTTTATATAAATGAATCATACAAATGTTAATCGATTTAGGGTTTCTTGGTTGGAAAGTTATATCTGTATGTTCCTATGACAGCCGTCACACTCAGAAATATTCGCACAGAGAAAAGTGACTGATCCTTCCTTATCCATTCTCTCTGTGTTCCAGGAGGTGTGCCCTAAAATATTCTATTTATATGCCTGACCCCTCCTAACAGCTGTCATTCTTTCTAGAAACCCTAAATAAAAGATACATATTCAAAGCTATATTAAGTGTAAAAACAGGTCTTCCGGGTAGGCTTTGCATAAGTTGTCTTTTCCGAGTAGGCTTTGTGCCTTCTTGTCCTAGTAGACTTGGTAACCTTGAAGTGTGTTCGGGAACATTTCTTCGGGTAGACTTTAGTTAGAGTATTCTCCAAAGAGAATACTCACCTAGCAGACTTCAATCTTCTTGATCATATCAAACTTTGTCCGACATGACCCTACGAGCAACCTTGTTCATCAATGATCCTTTCAACTCCATGCTAGGAATAGCTTATTTAGCAAAGAAAAGTGTGCTTGGTAACACTGTAGCCTGCTTGAGTTGAACCCTGCTTGACGTAACTTGAGATATTTCATTAGTCACATCAAGCCTGCTCTGACCACCGTATTATTAATGAATACCTTGCCCGATCTTCTAATCACTTGGTTTCATGAGCTTGGTTAGCCAGGAGCCTACTCTAAATTAAACCTTTCTTGGCTATGAAGAACAATCTAGCTAGACATAGTGAACCCTACTCGAATATTCACTAAAAAAAAATTCACGAAGATAACCTTGCCCGATGGACAAAATACCTTGCTAGGGTAAGTAAACCTTGCCCAGGAGTCCAAGTGTGCTCGGATCTCATACTTAGCGATTTCAGAGGAGGTTGAGAAAATTCCAATCTTCCTTATAGTCCTTTCAGGTCAAATATTTGACTCAACAATCCCCCCCTATATTGGAACACCTCAGCTGTCCCAAAACACTTCTACAGTTACATACACATAGTCAAAATACACATCAAATCAAAATCAATTTTTACATATTCAGAAAGTCAAACTATTACATATTCAGAAATTTGTCCGTAGACATTAGAAATCAAAGCATATACTAATGATCTTTATCTTCTTCTGGCATCATAGGCTGCTTGTCTTCTATTAATAATTACCGTTTCTGCCCTTTCCTGAAAAGTGGACAGAATTTGGTAATGAGGGTGACTTTCAGGAATGGTCATATCTCGTATATCCCTCAGATCTTCATTGTGCATATAAGTGAAATCTTCATCTTTTCTGATTATGCCCAAAATAAGTCCATCCGAATTACGAAGAACATAGTGGCCATCATTTTCCTTATATTCAATTTTAGCAATGATGCCATTCTTCGGGACACTATATTTTGGGCGTGTCATTCTTCTTCAAATGCTTATACACGTATTCATGTTTGACAGGGGATTGTTGTCCTTGACAGACAATTGATAATTCAATTCAGCACTCCATATATTTTTCATTCTTGTTGCTCTTCTGGTTCTGTCATGTTTTGTCAACTTCCACCTTTTCTTTTCTTTTAAAAATGGGAATCCTTTGTCAGCTTCACTTCTCAGATACTTTGAGAGTTCATTTGTTGTCTCCCTGCCAACTTATTATTGTTATGATAATCATACAAATTCAGTGTTGCCATCCTCTCCAACTGCTCCCTTGAATAGTCAGCAAAAACTTCTCTAAAGATAATGTCTCTTAGTTGTTTACTCTGCATAATCACTTTCAAAGACTGAGAGACTGAGTCATAGTAGATAGTTTTGGAAGATCCACATTAGATTGTGGTCTTGTTTCTTATTGGGATCCGACTCTACTTGACTCACCCCTGATTCCTGATGGATGTACCCTTGAGGCAGAGGGCCTAGTTGGGATAGACTTCATGGGTTTGCTAGGCCCTGAAACTGCAAATGCTTTCATATACATTGACTCATTCAATTCAGTAGGGCAGTTGATAATATCTGCAAAGTTTTCACCTGCATCTTTGCAAAGTCTCATAATCATTTTAACTACCCTTGAATTGTTCATTAGCCCTGCAGGCACAAATCTCCCATCAACAAAACTTCTGTTGATCTCTGGTTAAGTGTTCATCACCCTCCAATAAGACTCTCTCCCACTCAGCCTTTTTCATATAAAATAGTTCCTTTAGTTGATCTCTGGTTAATGAATTAAAGGCATTCACATCCATTCCGTTTTGATTTACCATTATTCCCCTTAGTATTTGTATCATTTCTTCATTTTCCCATGGAACAACAGGTTCATCCATTGGTTCATCTTTGACTTCCACTAGGATTGGGGTTTCTTCCATTTCAGCCCTTTTTACTTCCATCTCAGCCTCCTGCATCTTTCTCAAAGTCATAATTTTTCTTTTCTTTTTAGGAGGTTCAGGCTATTCTTCCTTTGACTGCCTAGTGGATGACTCAGGTTGAACTCTCTCTAGCTTGTATTTTCATTGCAGTCTATTATAGTGAGAGTCAACGGCAGTTCTAGAAAGGCTACTCACCAACTCTGGTGACATACCCTTATCTAGGAAATATCCACATCTTCCATCAAATTTCTTTCTCAATTTATCAAGCTTATCAGTCAGTTCAGCATCTCTTGCAAGTTTTTCCTTTTCTTTTCTTTGCACATCTTCTCTTGTTGTGTTGTACAGCTTTTCAAGATCCTCAAACTTGAAATGGGATAAGTCTTTCTTAGAGAAATTGTGTTTTCTCAGATATTCTCTGAATTTCAGATTGTCCATATTTTTCTTTTCCATCATCCTCTTAATAACATCTCTCTCTTTATCCAACTTTCTCTACAACTCCCCATCAGTTAAGGAAGCCAGATCTTCATACTTGAAACCATGTCTAATCAAACCCATAATCAAAGGATGGTTCCTTCTTGCATCATCAATACTTTGTTGAATGCTTGCCCTTTGGTCTTCTGACATTTGTACTTGTGGGGACACAACATCAACATTTTCATCAGCTTTACCCTAATCATCAACATCATCATCATTTTCAGATTCATCCTCCTCCTCTGTTGTTTCATTTACAGCATCAATTTTAGGCTCATTTGGAGTTGGAATATCAGGAACTGGAACATTTGTGACTCCTTCAAGTACTTCCTCAGGCCTTAAGCTTTGTAGAGGAACATCCCTTAGTGGACTTGCTTGCTCATCAGGGGTCTCAACATAATATTTGTTCTTATCATCCCATCTCCCCTTCTTTACAGATTCAGCTCTACCAGCTTGTTCATAATCTTCAAGTCTGAGCCTTTTTCTTGTGTATTTCTTCCCATATCTTGCATCATCTGTACATTCCCAATCAGATGGGTTCTGTATGATATCTTCTTTAATTTGTTCAGCCCATTTTTTTGCAAAGATAGATTCAACAGACTCACCAATTTATTCAAAATTCAATTCCATATTCAAGTCCTTCTCTGGTTCAGCTGTTGAATTTGTTTCATTTTGAGGCTTTTGAGATTTGCTGAATTTGCTTAATACTATGGCAAGTGAGTTATCCACTTCCTCAGTTTCATAAGATTTATCAAGGTCTCTATCACCAATTGATCATCAGCCTCTTCTTCATCAATAAATTTGGATTCATTGGCTTGATCAATTAGGACCTCCTGCTCTGCCAGCTCTTCTGGATCTATGGTTCGGGCAATGTGTTCCCTCTCCCATGTTTCATTCATGACCTGTTGCAATCTTCTGGCAACAGCAGCAACAACTACATATATTTCCTCCTCTTCTTCAACATTCTTCTTTTCAGGCTCATTCACATTTTCAGCGATGGCTTTGCCCTTGGCTAGCCTTCTCTTCTTATCACTTTCAATTTCAGACTGAAAATTATCAATCTCTTTCTCCAACTGTTCCATTTCTTCATCATGCTCTACCCCTTTAGAGCCTTCTTGATCAGCTTTGGGTTCTGTGAATACTAGCTCCTCAGTAGCATCATCATCATCATCATCTGGCAACAGCAGCAACAACTACATATATTTCCTCCTCTTCTTCAACATTCTTCTTTTCAGGCTCATTCACATTTTCAGCGATGGCTTTGCCCTTGGCTAGCCTTCTCTTCTTATCACTTTCAATTTCAGACTGAAAATTATCAATCTCTTTCTCCAACTGTTCCATTTCTTCATCATGCTCTACCCCTTTAGAGCCTTCTTGATCAGCTTTGGGTTCTGTGAATACTAGCTCCTCAGTAGCATCATCATCATCATCATCATCATCATCATCATCATCATCATGTATTAGTCTGTGCTGCGGTTGCAGTTACAACATCTGTCAGCACATCAGTTTGAATGTCAGTGGCAACATCAGTGGTGGCCACATTGTTATCAATGATCATCTTTTCAACTCCATCTTCATTCTCTATCTACTTTTCTCCTCTCACCTCATCCTCCTCTCTATTCATAACATTCAACACTTCATTGTTAACATCATAGTTTTGCTCTTCACCTTCAGATTCATCAGCCTCATATTCATCTTCCAAAATCATTCTAGGACCACTGTCCTCATAATCACTTTCATCATATGCATTAAAAATACAAGTCAAACCATTATCATCAGTTGACTTCACTCCAACATCTTCCATGACAACATCATCAGTATTAGCAGCATCAGTTTGCTCATTAATATTCTCCCCCTATTTTGGGGTAGCTGAGGTCTTCTTAACCTCCTGCTCCAGGGTTTGAATCCTCGATTGTGCACTAGCCAACTGAGCCTTCAACTCCTCATTTTCCTTTCTCAGTTTAGTATTTTCTCCTTTCAGATCAATATTTTGGCAAATAAGGTTGAAGTTTCTTTGTAGTAGGAAGGCATTTGAGGGAGGGGTATCGGATGGTGAGGTTATAGGAAGAGCTTGTGACTGGTTTGGATCAGGGACAGGGTTTGTTTTAGGTGGGGTTTGGGTTGTTATTTGAGGTGGGATTTGTGTTGTTGTTTGAGGTCGGGTTTGGGTTGTGGTTTGAGGTGGGGTTTGGGTTGTTGTTTGAACTGAGGTTTGGGTTGTGGTTTGAGGTGGGGTTTGATGTAATGGTTAAGTTTGGCTTAGGGCTAAAATGGGTGTGTGATTGGATGAGGATTGGATAGTTTGGTCATATAGTGGTGGAGAGGAATGTGGTGATTATGGTGGGGTTTGAAATGTTTGGTCATTTGGTGATGGTGGGTAGGGTGGTGTTTGTGGTGGAATGCCAAGATGTGTGGTTGTTGGTGTTGGTATAATCTGAAACTCCCCTATGAGGTTGTACATTGTCATTAAAATTTGCATCACCCCCTTCTGTATTGCCAGCATCATCATCAGCATCATCATTATCATCCTCATCATTACCATTCCCATCACTTCCTTCATCATCATCACTTTCCTCATTTTCATCATTCTCTTCACTCTCAGCCAATATCTCATCCAAACGAGGAATTTCAATCTCATCAACAATCAACCATGGCATGTCTTCATATACTTCATTGGGATCGAATCTGCTTGTACTAGCCAGATTCTCTTTTCTTTTGAATGTATCATGGTTCTGCAGTACATGGGTGGTTCCAGTAGTTGGTAGTCCCTCCAATTCTTGATTAAATATGATTTGCAAGAACCTAGGATAAGCCAAAAACATCTGCTTGTTTGTCTTATTCAAATTTTGAACCATTCTTTCAAAGATCATTTTCGAGAAATGGAATGGTTGATTAAATAGTACAACAACAGCGGCATTGGCTAAATCCCTGCTCATAAGGTTCTGAAAAAACCGAGCCCGGGTGCGGAAGCATGTATAATCGGTATTAACGGTGGAGCTCGGATCTAGGGTTAGGATCGAATCTCACTCATATTCACTCTTGAAAGATGTTTGGACAGATGAGGTGTATTGGTAGAGAGCCTGATTTGATTAACAATCAATAATAGAATGAACAATTGTAATCAAAACACAAACAAGATAAAAATGGCAGTATGATAATATTAGTCGAATGATTCTCATAAAGATGAATCACTCATACACACATTCATACATACATTCGATTAAGAAATATCAGCCGCCACCAGGAGAGCTCATCCTGGAGGCGGAGTCTCTCTCAAAGGGATAAAACCCTAGATCTCACTCAATACACAATACACTCCCTCATACTAGACAAATGAATAAAAAACTTCTATTTATACTAGTCTAGCATGACTTTGTCTTCAAGCCATTCACCCTTGGTTGAGACTAAACAATATACTTTTCACCCACAAATTAATTCGACGCGTCGGCCTAAAACATAGGTTCCAACAATCTCCCCCTTAGACCGATGACATCGAATTTCTTCCATGATCACCTCATAACTTGTTGTCTTTCGTTGAAATACCCCCCCCCCTCACGTTAAGCTTCTCTCGTTGTTCATTTCTAATTGTCACTCTTATACCATTTCTGGATATAGTTGTATGGGCATATGAACGAGGCTTTGAACTTCAAAGATCAACTTCAAGTAACAAGGTTATCACAAAAAGAAATAAACTCAATGTGATCGTCAAATAATCTTCAATTCTTCAAATTCGTCTATTCCCTTGTAAATCATCTTCAAACCATTCCCTGAATCAAGATAGCATTCAAGTCAAGCATAACCCATTCTTGACTATTCAAGTGACTATTTCATAGGAGGTTAAACTCTACTAATCATCCTTTCTATTTCATTGTTACTCGTGATGACTCTATCTTCTCATTCGTACTAGGAAATCTGAAAACTTACAAACGATGAAACATCTTTGAAAAACCTTGGATTATTGATCTTGATCAACTTTTCCTTAACTTGAGTCATTTACTTGATTTGAAGCTTGCCATTTGCAATGACACTAAAAGTGATTAAATCCTGAAGCTTGGTCAACACTTGTTCTTGTAAAGCTTTTGATGAAGTCGTGAAATTGGATGAGGTTTGAATTCCATAAGCTAGTTGATGATTGGAGAAAAATTACCAAAATACCCCTGAGTATATATCTCCCATAGAGAAAAACTTGGTCAAACAGTTAACGGCACCAAAAATCTCAAAAGTTTCTTCAAAACCTTGAAATGTTTCACAAACTCTGTTTCCTAGCAAAGTAGTGTGCTTGGGAGCACTTTCCTAGCACAAAAGTGTGCTTGGGAGCACTTTCCTAGCACAAAAGTGTGTTTGGGAGCACTTTCCAAGCACAAAAGTGTGCCCGGAAGTGTGCTTGGAAGTGTGCTCGGAACACTTGTGATTTTTCATTTTTCACCGAGCACGCTCGGGAGCGAAAGTGTGCTAGGAAGTGTGTTAGGAAGCAAACTTGTGATTTTTCATTTTTTTTAACTAGCACAAAGTGTGCTAGGAAGCACTTTTCTAGCACAAAGTGTGCTAGGAAGCACTTAAAAGATAGTTTTCTTGAGAAGACAATGAATATCCTCTGGGTTTCACAAAGTGTGCTCGAATTTGATGTGCTCGATATAAGACATGCTCGAGATAACCTGTGCTTGAACCAAAAATATGCTTGGGCTAAACACATCATGTGTTCGAAGCAACACTTAATCATTATGTTTTCTCGAGTTCAATATTTTATGTTTATGGGCTGCTCGAGACATCAACACTTCATTTCTGTATCATCAGTCACTGATTTGCCCTTGCAGAACCTGCGAATATTCACTTTGCATCTGTTGCAACAAACAATGATAAAATTGCCTTTAGTACTTGTTCATTCTTGACTTGTACATTCTCCTTATCAGTTTGTACCATCGGTAATATTTTTCAACACACATCTACTGTTTGTGCAGCACAAGCACACAAAAACCTAATTCTTCAGATCTAGAAACAAGTTTTGTAATCTGAAATAAATCATTGTAGCACCGTCCAAGTCATCTCAAAATCAAAGAAACCTATCTTCATAACATCAATCAACCTTTTCAGATCTGGAAATCATCAGATGAACAGAGTCGCCCCAAAACGGGCCAAATAACACTGTTACATCAGATCTGGACCGTTCTGACCATATAAACATGAAATTGATGTTGGATCTCCGAACGAGTCATCAACCCAAACATCTATCCATATACTTTTCTCCAAATCATCAAATAATTTCAAAACCCCCAAAAATAATTTCAACGAACTTCATCGTTTAACGTCCATGGTGGATTCAAGAGCGAAATGAATCAGCAGCTGTTACTCTGTACGATTCGGTAACCCGCTCTGATACCAATTGACAAAACCGAGCCCCGGTGCGGAAGCGTGTATAATCGGTATTAACGGTGGAGCTCGGATCTAGGGTTAGGATCGAATCTCACTCATATTCACTCTTGAAAGACATTTGGACGGATGAAGTGTATTGGGAGAGAGCCTGATTTGATTAACAATCAATAATAGGATGAAAAATTGTAATCAAAACACAAACAAGATAAAAATGGAAGTATGATAATATTAGTTGAATGATTCTCATAAAGATGAATCACTCATACATACATTCATACATACATTCGACTAAGAAATATCAGCTGCCACCAGGAGAGCTCATCCTGGAGGCGGAGACTCTCTCAAAGGGATAAAACCCTAGATCTCACTCAATACACAATACACTCACTCATACTGGACTAGTGAATAAAAATATCTATTTATACTAGTCTAGCATGACTTGGTCTTCAAGCCATCCACCCTTGGTTGAGACCAAACAATATATTTTTCACCCACAAATTAATTTGATGCGTCGGTCTAAAACATAGGTTCCAACAGGGTCCATGATCCCTTTCTTGGAGCAAATCCATGTATGATGTGATGGATCAAAAACTTGTAAATATTTGGGAACATCCCTTTCTGAAATTGTCCATCATGTATATTCCCTTGATAACCATGGTTTTAACAAACACTTTGAGTAGTTGTTCAGTTGTAAGATGGATTGGGTTGGGGTTATCATCATTTAATTGCAAGAACCTTCGAATCACGGCTTCATTTACTCTTATTTCCTGGTTCGCAATCGTGGCATCAATTCTTCGTCCATTCACATCATCAAACAACCGTGCTGACATCCAAAAGTCCAGCGAGTGATTCCTGTAAATCACTGGATTCGCCGTCAAAGCAAAACGGATGTTCGAGCGTTGCAACCATCTTATAATCGAAGCCACTTCTTCATTATCGGGTGTGACTTGTAACAGAGCGCACATGTTGTGCTTATGCTCAAAAGGATATGTTGGTTGATCATGATCTGCCATATCTGATCTTCGACAAGTTTATAACCCGATAAGTTCAAGTATCAAACCTTGCTCGGAAATGTTCATTTTAGAAGACAAGGTTTGCCCGGTCTCCTCCACTTTTACAAAGCTTGCTCGATTATGTTACTAAAGAAGTAATCTTACCCAAGTAACTCATCTTATCACAAACCTTACCCGAAAATAGTTCACACATATTTAGTTAAGTATACTCTAATGAAAAACATACTTGAAAAACCTTCAAGAACAAAAAGTGTGCTAGAAGTGGATTCTTAACATAAAGTGTGATCGGAAAGTCAATTTCAAATTACCAAGTATATTAAGGGAACATTTTAAAATTCAAAGTGTGCCCGAAATATAAAGTGTGTCCGGGAAACTAGGTCTGCCCGAAAACACTTGTAATCTCAAAGAATCATAATCACTAAAACACAAAGCTTGCTAGAAATGAGATTTTAACAGTAAAACAAACACCTAAGTGTGCTATAAAGTTCAAAATCACTAAAGCTTACTAGAAGATCACACCAAATCACAAAGCATGCTATATTAACTAAACCTATAACAGAAAGTTTGCTAGAAAGTATAGAAATCAACAAAGCTTGTTAGGTAACAATGCAATCAATCATATCAACTAGTATGCTAGAAATAGTCGTACTTTCAAACAAATCACTAAAGTATGCTCGAAAGTCCTAACTACATAAAATCTTGTTAGTAAGCATCATATTCAAACATATACAAATATCAAGCTTGCTCGTAAAGTAAGTAGAATAGTGAACTCGACCTGAAAAGTGTTAAGTACTTCAAAGCATGTCCGAAATTAAGAAACTTAGATAAAAACATCTACCCGGAAAGGTTATAAATCATCAAACCTTAACCGAAATTACATAATCAACCTATTGTAGGTAAAATGCAACACGTTTTGAATTAAACACAATATTAGTTAAATTTTTCAACACAGATCATTGTTTAAGAGAAAATGGTGCATTTACAGATCAAATTTCAGTCATGTTTCCCTTCAAAACAATTTCCTTTCATTTACTAAAAAGATCTCAAGGATGGGATCAGATTGACTAAATAGCTGTTTCAATACTTCATTCTCAGCATTATTATAACAACATAGACAGGTCAACAGCAGGTCTAGACTTAGCATGAATTTCATCTCTTTGGTGATATGATTAAGTTTCAATTAATATGCTTATTACTCAATGGATAACACATGTTGTTTTCTGATGCTCCATATCTATTTTCAAGGCTTATTTGGCTTTCTCCAAATCACCCCAATTTGACTTTGACCCCCCTGGATTTGGACAAAATTTTAATGACATAACATATTTTAAAATTTCTTAGATTTTTCTTTTCAAATTTACAAACATATGTGAGGTTGAACGTTGGACTTACATGCCACGCAAGTCGGACTTACAGGCCTTTCATTCGGAATGTTAAAGGACTTATATGATTGCCTCCACCCCTGTAGTTCTAGGATTAACCCTCATGTTTGTATTTTCTTTATAAAAAGTTTGTGAACATAGATCAAATTTTGGTTGATAAAATATTTAAAATCATGTAGTTCACAGTTGTTCTTTGTCATTCAAAAATCAGATAGTTCATTTTGATGACCAAATACCAACAGGCTTGTGTATGACTGGATAATCACTTTTCTGCCTATCATTTGGAAAGAATTACCTTGGAACATGCATAGACAACAATGTAACTCCACACAAGACATAGCAGTTTCTTTATGTTTATATCACCTTAGATTTTACACATCATGGGAAAGCAACCATACATGTAAGTGACTGTACTAAGTGCCCTTGTGGCCTATTAAATCCATATAATTAGCTAAGTAGTCAATGTACTATCATTTCCCAAATCAACACAGTTTAAAATTTAGACACCCAAATATCTCTTATTTGATAGGTAAATGGTTGTTTTGTTTAACCACAAGTGGTTAACAGGACCAAACATATATGTGAGTATATGTTCTTTCAAAACAGAGTTATTGACATAATTTTAAGTGAAGGATTAGAAAACAAATTACAATTGCCCCAAGTGCTTTCAGTTTTTTTCTTTTTAGGTTAATGGCTATCCTTTTAATCTGGGAACAGATGATAGGACCAAACATATACAAGTATATGCCCATCCAACTTGAGCAAACGACTTATTTTTTTAGCAAAAGTAACTCTTTGAGACTTTTCATTAAAAATTTTCTTTTAAGCTTCTACAAAGCTTTGAACTGAATAGTATTATCATGTCTCTTCACCATTATCAACTTGCTCTAGTGTTTCCAAAAGGTGTTTTGATCAAACATGTTTGTTAACAATTGCATATCATTTTAACTAAAAACACAGTTTGACACAGTCACAAGCATAGCATATTCAAATCATGATAATCAATGATATCATTAAAACAAGCAGACTTCACACAAATCATAGTCTAACAAATGCTAACAACATCACTTGATCAGATTAAACACATATTCGAACAATCAATAATGACATTAGATAAGCATTTAATCGATTTAGACAATTCAAACTACTCATCATAACATCCTATCAGTCAACTGATAAACAAACATAAGCATCAATGACACCTAATTTGCACAAGAAAAATACTTAAGCACATATCAGTTAACATCAAAAAGTATCATAATCAAACACACAAACACAACATTCATCAAGACTTCAATAGATAGTCATTTTGCACAGTCAAGCACACATCCTCAATCAGACTTCATCAGAGTTGATCATGCCTAGGGCTTTTAAAAGAAAATTAAACCTGGTTCTATCAAGTGGTTTGGTGACTAGGTCAGCCTAGTTATCACTTATATCAAATCTTTTCATTTCAATCAAACCTTTTTCACTACAATCTCTTATGAAGTGGTGTCTGATTTCAATGTGCTTAGGCTTACAATGTTGTACTGGATTCTTAACAGTAAAATATGAAGCAGTATTGTCAATAAAAACGGGGGTGTTTAGAAAATTCAAACCATAATCCAGCATTTGGTTCTGAATCCAGAGAACTTGAGCACAGTAAGCAGATGCAACAATGTATTCAGCTTCTGTAGTAGATATTGACACAGTTGTCTGTTTTTTGCATTGCCATGCATGTCTCCCAAGAATTGACATCCACCTGAGGTTGACTTCCTGCTCATGTTACACCCATTATAATCACTATCTGTGTAGGCAATCAGATCAAAAGACTGGTTCTTTGGATACCAAAACCCCAAGTCTGGTCTTCCCTTCAAATATCTAAAAATTCTCTTGACTGCATTCATGTGAGAAACTTTTGGACTTGACTGAAATCTTGCACAGACACACATAACATACATAATTTCAGGTCTTGTGGCAGTTAGGTACATCAGGGATCCAATTTTGGCTCTATTTTCATGCTCATCCACAGGCTCCCCCTTTTCATCAGCTATCATCTTTTCTTTTGTGTCCATTGGAATTGAAACTGTCTTGAATTCATGACATTTGAACTTATTCAAAATGTCCTTGGCATATTTAGTCTGGTAGATGAAAATCCCATCAGTTTTCTATTGAACTTGCAGTTCCGGAAAGAAGTTCATTTCTCCCATAGAGCTCATACTGTATTTGGATTTCATCACCTCTTCAAACTCCATACACATTTGTTCATTGGTTGACCCAAAGATGATATCATCCACATAAACTTGTAATAGTAGCAAATCTGATCCTCTCCTTTTGTAGAAGAGTGTCTTGTCAATAGCTCCCCTTTGGAAACCATTTTCATGCAGATGGTTTGACAACTCATCATACCATGCTCTAGGATCTTGATGCAATCCATACAAGGCTTTGTTTAACTTATACACCCTATTATGATACACATGTTTCTCAAAACCTGGTGGTTGAGTTACATGCACCTCTTCATCAATCTTTCCATTTAGGAATGCAGATTTGACATCTTGGAATACCTTGATATTCTTTGAGGCAGCATAAGCAAGAAAAATTCTTATGGCTTCTAGTCTTGCAACAGGTGCAAATACTTCCTCAAAATCAATCCCTTCTTCTTGCAGGCATCCAAGTGCAACAAGTCTTGCCTTATTTTTAATCACAATACCCCTCTCATCCCTTTTATTTCTGAAAACCCATTTTGTTCCAATTATCACATCTGCAGACACATTTGTGTCAAGATTTGATTCATTGAGATCTGGTTCCTCAATGATCAATTCAGTTTCAGCATCATGAAACTCTGGTGCTTTTTCATTATTCTGTGTTGAAGTGGATGCACCATTGTTTTCCAAATTCAATCTCTCAAACAGATCTTGAATTTGTTTCCTCTTCACTTGTTTGGTTTCTTGGGTTTCCCTCATTTTGAACTTGATCATTATGCACCTCATGATTGTCTTGATTGTTATCTGCATGATCTTGTTCTGGACTTTGATTGTTCTCCTGGTCATTGTCTTGATTTTGTTCAACATTGGCACTTGAGGGATCCTTTATAAATGGATATTCAGTTTCTTTACATGCAACCTTCTTCCACAACTTCTCCAAGTCCAGTATTTCCTTGATTTTCTCTTCCATTACACTGGTCTTGTAGAATGAGTCATCAAAGTCTTCATGATAAATCTTGAAGGACTTTATCAATTTTTCAAGATCAAACAGCCATGCCGCACCATCAACTGTGTTGAACTGATTCTCATTAAAGATTATGTCAGATGATCCAATGACACTCAAATGGTCTTTAACATATACCCTATAGGCTTTTGAGTGTGTAGAATATCTAACAAAGAAGCAATCCAAGGATTTAGCTTGAAACTTGTTTAAATAGTCCTTGGTGTTCAAGAGTGAACATTTGCATCTAAAAGGTTTAAGAAACTTGTTGTAGGGTTTTCTATTAAATAAAATTTCATATGGAGTCTTGTTGTGTCTTTTGTTGAGAAGTACTCAAGTACCCTATTCTGAACATAGCATGCTGTGTTAATAGCTTCTGCCCAAAAAGTGACAGGCAGATAAACATCAGCCAACATGGTTCTTGCAGCCTCAATAAGTGTCCTGTTTTTTCTCTCTGCAACACCATTCTATTCAGGAGTTCTAGGAGCTGAGAACTGTTGAAGTATTCCTTTTTCTGCACAAAATTCTTCAATTACTCCATTCTTGAACTCAGTACCATTGTCACTTCTCATAACTTTAACCCTTTTATCCAGTTGATTCTCAATCCTGGTTACACATCCTTTAATCAGCTCTGCAGTCTCATCTTTTGTAATCAGGAAATAAACCCAAGTATATCTTAAAAAATCATCAATGATTACAAGATAGTATCTTTTCTTTCCTATGCCTGGAACACTCAAAGGACCAAAAAGATCCATGTGAAGTAATTCAAGCACTTGATCAATTGTGTTGATGAGTTTTGTCTTATGAGAAGACCTGTGTTGCTTGCCTTTTTGACATGAAATACAATTATCATCCAATCTGAACTCCCTTGTAGGTAAACCAGTTACATGCTCACCCTTCACAAGTTTGTTCACGTTCTTCAGATTCACATGACATAATTTCCTATGCCATAATTTTGACTCATTTTCAGTGGCTAAAGAAACGAAACATGTACCACCTCTTGAAACAGCTTCTTTCATGTTGAGCTCATATAAGTTGCTATTTCTTGGTGCCATCTTCATGATCATATCAGGTGGGATTACAAATTCAGGTCTTAAAATAAAACAATGTGAGTCATCAAAACCAACTTTAAAACCCTTATCACACATATGTGATATGCTCAGCAGGTTATATTGTAGTCCCTCAACATAAAACACATTGTCAAATGAGACTTTACCATTATTTAAGATTCCCTTGCCAACTATCTTTCCTCCATTCTCATCACTGCCGAATGCCATAGGACCTTCAAATTTCTCTTCATAATTAACAAGTGACCTCTTGTCACAAGTCATGTGCCTAGAACATCCACTGTCCATATACCATACTTCATTCAGTGGAGTGGACTGTTCCTGCACAAATCAAAGAAGTTGATTAGTTAAGTGATGAAGTGCATGCTATTTCAACTTGCAAATCATCATTTTCATATTCAGTAGCAGCATTGGTTGTGAGTGTTATGGGTTCAGGATCTTCATGAGTCAACTCAAGATTATCTGAATTGTCAGTTTCATAACCACATTCTGTAGGAGTTTTCACAAATGATGTTGAACATGAGCAATCAGCCAATACATTAACACAATCTTGGACAGCATAATCAATTGGTCTTGTACAAACTTTCACTTCAGAATTCTTCTCCTCCTTAACTTCAACCTTAGGTTTCCAAAGGAATCCTTGAGTTTCATAACCATGTTTCAAAAGGAACTTTTCATCACCTGTTAGTTCAGTTGGTTTCTTTCTTGTAAAGACACCGTTGATTCTTTCCTTTTCACAGCTTGGTGAACCTTGAGAGTCATCAGACTTGACTGATTTGGTGTCATGTTTTGGTATAATTCTCAATGGTTGAAAATTCTTCTTGACATCCTTTCCAGATTTCTTAGGAGATCTGCTTCTTATTAATGGTTCAGCCACATGTTTCTTTGCCTCCACATCAGCTTTCTCTTCCTTCTTAGTCTCTACTGCAGCTTTCAACACACCTTCACTCATGGTCTCTTTTCCACACACTTTTCCTTTTCCCCAGGTATGCATCATACTTTTGCTTGTAGAGAACAAAGTCTTATCCATACTTTGTCTCATCTGGGATATGAAAAGGCTTAAAGTTGAATCTTTCATTACAAGAATCTGTGTGGTGACCATATTCATCACATTTCTTACACCAAACTTTTCCCTTGTATCTTTCATGATCACTTCCTTTCTTGAACCTCTCACTATGTCTAGGTGGTTTGACACCTAGTGTCTTCTGAGTCTTTAGACCATCAAAATCAATTGAGAAGGGAACAAACTCCTCAATCTTGATATCTTGTATTTCAATCTTGCTTTTAACAAGACAATTTTCTTCATATTCAAAGGTTCTTCATATAGGCTTCCTTTATTCCTTGACTACTTCTTTTCATATTCTTCCATAGTCTCAACTTCTATAACATCCCATTTTTCTAGTTTCGGTTAATAAAATGAGAATATGGATTATTATGAGTCGGTCTAGTGTTGGGTAAAGTGGATATGGGTTATGGACTTGGGTCATGAAGGAAAGAAGGAAAAGACCATGGGCTTAATCCCATGATCCATAATTATATAAACCTTAATTACTCATTTTTCATTCATTTACACATATTCCATACACCACCAAAACACACACTTAGCTCTCTCTCATCTTGCTCTCTCTTTCTCTCTAGCCGAAATCACCAAGAAAACCGATCCCGATCCAAGGTAATGTTAGTATGATATTGTATAAGCTCAAACCCGTAAGATCTAGTTGCGAAACGACGAGCCGACACCTTTAAACCGTTAAAGTCACGAGATCCAGGTGGAATCGGGTATAAAATGAACCTAAGATGAGCTTAGGGGTCACCCTAGCTCAGATCTGGATCGAACGGGATGAAAAACGGTGAAAATGGTGCAAAAATACGTTTTTCCGGCGAACCCGCGGTTTTCCGGCGACGACTGCACCGGAAAGGCGACGGGTACGAGGAAGGGAATGTCAGGGAATCTTTCTGACATTCTCTAACCTAACCCTAATTCGTTAACGGAGAGTTAACGAATTAGAGACCCAATTCGTTATAGTCATTCGTTAAAGGAGATAACGAATTAGAAGGTTCAATTCGTTACAGATGGGTCATTCGTTATAGGGTTCAATTCGTTATAAGGACCAGTTAGTTATGAACCCAATTCGTTAAGAACTAAGTAACGAACCAGACCATGTTGAGATAACGAATCAGCTAACGAACTAGATCATGAAAGATGACGAATTAGTTAACGAATTAGGCTTAATTCGTTAGGGCAAATGAGTTAGCGAATTAGAAAAAAATTTTAAATTCTAATGAAAAATGTGATAAGACAGTTAATGGAAATAAAATTTTTCCAAGCTGACCCCAGCCAGGGGCTCTGCCCCTTGGACCCTACTAGGGGCTTCCGCCCCTAGACCCCGCTGCCAGTGGCACTGCCCTCAGAACCCCGTTCATTGAGGGTTATATCTAGACTAGAAATGCGATGTGAGTAATGATAGTTAATTGATACGTGTAATTGTTATACAATTAGTCGAGCAAAGCTAAGGAAAGGAATAACAATTAACGGTGAACGTAATCGAGTTTAGGTGAGTTTCTAGCCCCATTTCCTTGTTATGTTTTTCGGGGCTGTGTGCATACTCTATGTAATAGTTAATACACTTACCTTAAGTGGTAAGTGTATGCCTTAAATGAATTATGTATGATGATTGCTTGACGGTGCATGAACGATCTCCGGATATTTCATGGACCGTCAGGTGGTAGCTAAAGATATGAATGTTATATATGATTTATGATTGATGTATGAATGATATATGTATGGTAGGTAAATAGTACGTGAACGATCTTCGGATATTGCACGTGTTATTAAGGCAAGTATGTAAAGGACATGTATGTTACAGTAGCACAATGTAAAGGGACCAGACCCTAATAATATCTGTGAGGATAGGGACCAGACCCTAATTATATCTGTGAGGAAAGGGAGCAGACCCTTATAATATCTGTGATGTTGGGGACCAAACCCTTATAATATATGTGAGGTTATAGGGCGGAATGCTCTTTATATATTATGGATAGTTATGCAAGTAAAATAAAGTATAAATAATGTATACACCTTCGGGCACATGTGCAAGTATGTGAACAGATTGTATGTCGTATGATTAACTAGAACTCACTCAGCGTAGCTGACTTTTAGTATGCACGCAGGTGAGTAGATTGAGGCAGCTTGCATAAGGGGGGGCACTTGGCATGGACTTGAAGAAGCTGGCATCTCAAAGAAATGTTATGTTATTTTAAAGATGACGATTTATGTTAAATGATTTGGAATGATCATTAAGACAAGACATATGGTTATGTAATGAAATGGTTTTAATGTTTTTAATATTCCGCGAATGTTTTTATTAACTCTAATATTTAGATATGTGTTTATGATTAAATCCAACGTTAAAGTGAGGCACCGGTAACGGGGCCTTACAACTTCCCCAAATCAAACACCTCATGACTAGAGAAAACTGGGTAAACTGGGATAAAGTTTTCAACATCTACATTTTCAGTTACCTTTTTCTTGTTGTTTTTGCTTATCTTATCCAATACAGCCTTGCTTGGTGGCCTGACTGCATTGTAGCTTACCTTCTTCTTCTCACATATGTTAAAAGACACATGTTCTCTCTTCATTCTTTCATTTTGTTTCTTCATATTTGGTGTGACTGGTGGGTATAATGGAAGCTTGTCTATTAATTCTGGTTTCTTCACTCTTCTACCTCTTTCAGCAGCTCTAATTTCTTCATATGTGATCTGATCACTCAAATCACTCAAGTCATCTACATTCAGATCATCAGAGTCAAATCATCTTCAGAGACTTGTATTCCTATTGATTTCTCCTCTCTTACTTCTTCTTTGACTACAAATTCTCCTTCTTCACTCACCTCAACATTTTTGTAAAGATCAACAAATTCCTTTTTATCTTGAAAGACATCTCTAAATTGTTGTAGATATGCATCCCTTTTTTCTTTGTCAACTTTGGGAACCAAGTTGTTGTTGAATGGTGGTGGAACTGCCTTGTACTTGTCTTCTTCTTTCACTTGGTTTAAGATACCACATATGTTTCCTGTGGAAACCAAGTTCTTCAGAAATTCAATCTCAATTTGCAGTTTTGTGTTCTGCACTTTCTCCTCAACAATCATCTTCTTCAATCCATCAATCTCAGTGATATACCTCTTTTCAGCTCCATAACTGATCATACAATAATCTTCCAAATTCTTTATTTTCTCTTCATTAATCAAATCACTTGCCTCATACCCATTGATGATACTTTATTTCCTGAAACACTCACCCTCCAGATTGCCTACTTTTATAGTTAACTCATTGATAATTTCATGTAAATCAACTGTAGGAGTAGAGTGTACCTGAGATGATGTTCAAGCCTCCTTTTCAGTAATAGCCATCAAAGCAACATTTTCTCTTGAGATGTCCTCTTCATGATTACTCCAAAAAAAATCACCATCTTGCTGTGCAGCTAAAGCTACATTTCCCTGATTCCTTGGTTGATTTTGGTTGGTTCTGTTTGAGTTGGTTAGAGCTATTTGAAGGTTTTGGTTGGTTCTCTGAAAGTTTTGATTTTGGGGCATAACCTGTTGATTGTTCATTTGAGCCTGTTGGAAATTGTTGAAGTTGGGATTATGTATGTTTGGATTGTTGTTGTAGTATCTTGGTTGATTTTGTTGATATTGTTGCTGGTTTCTTGGTTATTGATTATGGTACTGATTCATCTGAAAGTTTCTTGGCAGATTGCACTCTCTTGCAAAATGTCCAGGCTGTTGGCAATTGTAGCAATTTGCATTTGGCTTGTCAAACACAATCCTTACATTAGTGCCAGACACCAGTGACCTCCCAGTCCTATTGAACAACCTTTTACTTCTCAAACCCATCATAGAAACTTGCCATTTCAAATCCATATCCTCCAAATCATCTGCATCAATCTGCTCAAGGTCATCCTGGATGACACTAGTATGAATCAAGTTCTTTGCCACAAAAGCATTGTATGATTCAGTGAACATTGAACACAAAGCCTGTGTTTCACTACTTTTACCATTGCTTCCACTAGTGTAAGGTGTGTGTCTAGTTGCCATAGAGGCTGTGTCATTGTCTTCCAAGATTTGGACATTGAGCATTGACTGGTTTCCTTGTTGACTTGTGCTACCACCAACAAATACTTTAGGTGTATCAACACCTTGTTCAATTGGTTCCTCTATGATGGAAATCTGCTGTTTGTTTTTGGTTGACAAGTTTCCCATAGGTGCAATGAGAGCATTGGACACCTGGAAACAGGGCTTCTCTTCGTTGATCATTTCGTTCTCAATCATCTCTATTTCTGCAGCTTGAAGGAAGCAAATTACATCATCCAATTTGAGTGTTTCAAAGTTGGGCTTCAGTAGGATGAATTTACTAGCTATGTACCACTCTTTGGGCATAGAGTTTAGCAGCTTTGTGGTCAGATCAAACTCGGTCATCACATAGTCAGTAGTCCTCAGCTTATTCACAATGGCCAGAAATCTCTCTAGTAACGATTTCAATCTTTCTCTTTCCTTGTACTTGAATCTTTGTAGCTGTTGCTTGAGTCTTTGTTTCTTTATGTTTTTCAGCTCGGTGTTACCTTCACACATCTCAAGGATTGCATCATACATATCCTTGGATGTAGTGTGATGTGCATCCTTGGTTAAGATCTCCCAAGACAGTCCTAGCGTGATCCTAGCTAAGGCCCTGTCGTCCACTTTCCTCATCCTTTCACGTACAGCAGCAGTAGCTTTGCACCATCATTATCTTGAGGGCCATTATTTATCGAATTCCACATGTCAACATCACACGGCAGCCTCAAATAATACCTTCCATTTGGTGAAATTCTTCTGTCCATAAAGTATAGGTATCTTATTAGAAGAAACCTCTTGTTCTTCGTAACCAAACATTTTGAAAAGCAGAATCAGTTAATCAGTAATCAGTTAATCAGTAAAAACAGAGTTTGAAAATAATCAGGTCTGAGAACCGGATCTTCAGATCTGATGTATCTGGTTTGATTAGAGAAAGATTAAGTAATAAAGATGAGAACTTTAAACAAAATAAGTAAAAGAAGACACCGGTAATATGTAGATCTGGACGGAAATGAAGAACAGAGCAGCTTACGTCACTCTTCAATGAAACAGTGTTCTGCTTACGTCATTATTCTTCTTCAGATCTTCAATCAGCAACCAATTCTTTACCCAAATCAGCAACGAACAAGCTTTGATACCACTTGTCGGTCCCGAATAATCACTCACATTCACAATCAAGTCATAACTCACACAATAAATGAGTCGACAAGAGAGTTAATGACGGTTGCTACTTTGGGAAAGAAAACTATTTGTAAACGGCGGAATCAGAAACAAATAGTGTAGTTGCTAAAGAAATAATGAAAGGTAACTAACACACAAGAATCACTCAAAAGATTTCCATTTATATAAATGAATCATACAAATGTTAATCGATTTAGGGTTTCTTGGTTGGAAAGTTATATCCGTACGTTCCTATGACAACCGTCACACTCAGAAATATTCGCTCAGAGAAAAGTGACTGATCCGTTCTTATCCATTCTCTCTGTCTGTCAGGAGGCGTGCCCTAAAATATTCTATTTATATGCCTACCCCTTCTGAAAGCTGTCATTCTTTTCTAGAAACCCTAAATAAAAGATAAATATTCAAATTCATATTCAAAGCTATACTAAGTGTAAAAACAGGTCTTCCGGGTAGGCTTTGCATAAGTTGTCTTTTTCGCGTAGGCTTTGTGCCTTCTTGTCCTAGTAGACCTTGTAACCTTGAAGTGTGCTCGGGAACAGTTCTTCGGGTAGACTTTACTTAGAGTATTCTCCAAAGAGAATACTCACCTAGCAGACTTCAATCTTCTTGATCTTATCAAACTTTGTCCGACATGACCCTATGAGAAACCTTGTTCTTCAATGATCATTTCAACTCCTTGATGGGAATAGGTTATTTAGTAAAGCAAAGTGTGCTTGGTAACACTGTAGCCTGCTTGAGTTGAACCCTGCCTGACGTAACTTGAGATATTTCATTACTCACATCAAGCATGCTCGGACCACTGTATTATTAATGAATACCTTTCCCGATCTTCCAATCACTTGGCTTCATGAGATCGGTTAGCCAGGAGCCTACTCTGAAGTAAACCTTGCTTGGCTATGAAGAACAATCTTGCTAGACATAGTGAACCCTGCTCGGATATTCACTAAAGAAGAATTCAAGAAGATAACCTTGCCCGATGGATAAAATACCTTGATAGGGTAAGTAAACCTTGCCCGGAAGGTCAAGTGTGCTCGGATTCCATACTTAGTGATTTCAGAGGAGGTTGAGAAGATTCCAATCTTCCTTATAATCCTTTCAGGTCAAATCTTTGATTCAATAATGATGAGCATTACAATTCTTATGAAAATGTAAACAACTAAATAGAAGTGTACCCGTTCTTATTGATACGAAATTAAAGTACTTGGGTAAATGTATGATCATATTAGATGAAAATAGATGAGGATGAGATACCAACCACCAAACATAAAATAAACAATTAAGCACATAGAGGATTATCATAGAGCATGCAATAATCACACATAAACATATATCGAATTGTGTTATAAATAGATAAATAAATAGAAATGAGTAATTTAAATAGGGTATACACGCCACCCCTAAAATTTAACAGATGAAAAAGGGGGATATGTAAACTCACATGTAGTAATGGAGACGGTAATGAGAAGACAGTTTAAACGAGCTAGTTAGCTCAACGATTAGTCCCGACGATTAGAATATTTGAATGAGAGGACCCATGAGCGAGAAATAAACGACGTGAAATATAAAAAACTTTGATCGTTATTGCATAATGGCTTAAATTGCCATTTTAGTTTACTATTGACAAATTACGGTAATTCGTTTAATATTTTTAAAAATAATGTTTAATAAAATACTTCTTGTTTCAAGCCACTAGTTTGATTGTTGTGCTCATAGAATTCACGTTAAGAAAATATATCAATCAAGTGCATCAAATATATATATATATATATATATATATATATATATATATATATATATATATATATATCAGAATCGAAGATTGCTGCTAGTCTGATTTCATTTCTATTGACCTCTTTCTTCTCCGAGTTTCTACTACTAAGTAACACTTCTGCTATTCAATCAAAGAATCAATTCCTAAAAATTCCCTATCTTAATACTAAAGCGCTATCTATAGGAATTCTTGCTCGTTAGCTCTTTAGTTTGATTGCAGCTATATATATATATATAAATTAAAGTAGGTTGCAGACTAAAAGTTTGTAGAAAATATCCAATAATATTTATTAAGGCAGTGACGAATAATAATAATAATAATAATAATAATAATCACATCATTTCCTTTATAAAATTAACAACTCTTTTAACATTTAGTCGGTTGGTCAAGATATCTAAAGAAAACTCTGTAATATATATATAGTAAGGAAAACATTTTGCCGTGTTCTTCGTTGAAATATTGTAGACATTACAAACAAATAGTGTTAAAAAACTTGGTTAAGATATGAAAGATGAGGTTCTAAAATAAACAGAGACCATTTCCTTGTCACAAATCATATTCATTATTAGAAACGACATAAGAACCCGCACCTTGTTTCATTTCAAATATTTAATCTTGTTAACAAAAGTTTTCTGCGGGTTCGGTTCGAGTAAATCAAAACGAAAACTATTTGTGTAGAAACTTACTCCGAAAAGTACTTAGAACGACGACGCGGAGCTTGGCCAAAAACAAAGCGCGGTGTCAACGGCAGCAAAAGTTGATAAAGTTGATATGATTTCGAGTGACGGGAAGGGTATGAGAGTTGGGTGTGTCTGAAACAAGGGTGAGGGTTGGTTAATATATTGTCAACAACGCGTATTCCATATTGGAAACTTCGTGATTTTTGGTCGATGATAAATGCTCTAAATAAACGATTTTTGACAGCTAAATAATGCGTATATCTTGGTCAAAGATTGCGAGTCAGTTTGGTGGAATAAACTGATCAGTTTTTGGCATAAAATTTCGTGATAAATGCTCCCCGGAAAAGACGGGGCGGTGGTCGAAAAGGCGCCGGGAAAACAGGAGCCAAGATGGAGTGATAACACATAATTTAAATTAAGTATTTCATTTTTGCTCCCTAGACTTTGAGCAAAGAGTGTAACAACCCTTAAACTTATTTGAAAACTAACTTTTCTTTTTTCATAAACATAGAAACAAATGAGATATATGAAGGAAGTAATTTAAAAACATGTCGGTTTAACTTGATGGAGGCACAAATTTGAAGCAATAATGCATTATAATATTTAATAAGATTTTATTAAAATTTTACAATTTTATCAAAAATATTTAAGAAACTCTATATCCACTTTGATAAATAAAATTCGTCAACCAAATTTTCTAAGGGGGTTGGGTTTTCGGGTTTGAAATTTGACGAATGTTACAGTATTCACAACTTTTTGGAAATTTCGTCCCGAAATTAAAGAAGAAAGAAAAGAAAACGAAGAAAACAAATACCATAATAAAAAGAAGGAAAACAAAATCAAGAGAGATTTTCTTTTTATAAGTAAATAATAACACAAAACATCGAATGACCCGTTTAACGCTAAAAATGGAAGATGTGATAAGGACACTTATATATAGGATGTATCAGCGGCGTATCCACCATGCTGCTTATCACGTCTGTATTTGTATCGTTACCCAAAATCACCCTAGGTTCCGAGTTATGACACACAACCGTATTCACCATGAGTTCCATGCGAGGATTTTGATAATTATGTGTGCACTCATAATTATTTAGATCGTCGCATGATGCACATGGTTCGTCCCGTAGTGCGGGTTTGAAAACAAGGTAAAAGAAAACCTTTTTTTAAGTTAATAATTAAACGGAATTATTTGTTCAAAAGTGGTGAAACAAAATAAATTAGTGGACTTTGACGACTATAAATAACTAGTAAACAAATTTGCAAAATATAACGCAATTATTAAGTTAATCAACGAAAGTAATAACAACAAGGTGAAATAAACAAATGGAGGAAAATTTGAAATTATATAACTATTTTACACATTCTGTGTATTTGAAATAATTGAGGCGAAAACCAAATTAATGAATAACTAAACACATAAATAGGTCAACAAAACACATGATTAAAGATTATAATACTAGACGAGGCTTTGAATCAAGATTATAAAATCAGATAAGATGAGAAAAGAGTACCGTGAGAATGTGGTGAGTTTGGAGGGTTTGGGTAGCCATGTGTTAAAATATCAATATAAAATTTGTACATGTGACTCCTATTAGATAACTATGTGTAACATCCCGAAATTCTAAAATAATATTTAATATATTATTTTCGTCGGGTGAAATAATTGAGTTAGTGGAACAATAATAATAATAATAATAATAATAAGATATGAAGGAGTAAGTAGGCTATTTAGATAGAATGAGTTATGGACCAAAAAGGATAGATGGGCCTTAGGTCCATGGGCTTAAGGGAGTATAAATACCCCCTTAAACCCTAATCCTTTCCATTTCCATCCATATTATCTTTTAAGAATCTCTACACACTCTAAAAACACACACATAACCACCATATACGGTCGTGAGCAAAGCGAGAGATCCAAGACCAAAAACCAAGATAAATATTAATAGATCTTGGATATTTAAGCAAGACCCAAGATTGTAGTTCATAATCAAGCTAAACTAAAACCAAGATAAAGATTTATAGATCATTGATATTTAGGCAAGATACAAGATTATAGTTCATAACCAAGCAAAGCCGTAGCTTCAAAACGAGTAAAGGTATGTTCTTGATCTTTAAAGCTTATGTTTGTATGAACGGTTAGCCATGGAATTAAACCCTAGAGTAGATCGGGAATAAACGAACCATAAAGTGGCAAACTTGATGTTAAAATGGACTTAACGAACTTATGGTTATGAACGGCTCGTTTAAAGAAACCCTCGATCTAGTTTGAACATCTTTAGCCCTAAAGGTTCAAACTTTATGGTTACTCGGGTCAAGTTTTAGCCGAAAAGGGTTAGGGAAACATTTATGGGTTAATACCAAGCCATAGTAAGGTGTTAGGGTTAAAAACGAGTAAAAAAAACGATATTAAAGGACCAACCCATGGCCAAGTATTCAGCTCATTCGCATACAATTGATAAACTCGCTTACAATTATGACTCACTTACAAATATGACTCGCTTATAATTATGACTCGCTTACAAATATTGTAAGGCCCCGTTCCCGGTGCCTTACATTGGACGTTGGATTTACTCATAAACGCAGTTCTAAATACCAGAGTAATTAAAACTTTACGTGGAATATAAAAACTTCAAACCAATATATTACATAACCAACAATTCTTGTCTTAAGGAGCATTCAAATCATTTAAACATAAAACATTGTCTTTTAAATAACATAACATTTTCTTGAGATGCCAGTGTCTTCAATTCCACACCATGTGTTTCCCCTCAAGCGAGCTTCCTCATTCTACTCACCTGCGTGCATACTAAAAGTCAGCTACGCTGAGTGAGTTCTAGTTAATCATATAACATACAATCAATTCACATACTTGCACACATGCCCGAAGGTGTGTTCATCATTCATACTTTACTTTACATACATAACTATCCATACTACTTAAAGAGCCTTCCGCCCTATAACCTCACAGATATTATAAGGGTCTGGTCCCCAACATCACAGATATTATTAGGGTCTAGTCCCTACCCTCACAGATATTATAAGGGTCTGGTCCCTATCCTCACAGATATAATTAGGATCTGGTCCCTATCCTCACAAATATTATTAGGGTCTGGTCCCTATCCTCACAGATATTATTAGGGTTTGGTCCCTATATTTCGCGCAACTGTACCATACCTGTCTTTACATACTTCCATTAACACTACATGCAATATCCGAAGATCGTTCATGTACTATCAACATAACATACATACATCATATATATATATATATATATATATATATATATATCAATCATATCTTTAACTACCACCTGGCGGTACATGCAAATCCGAAGATCGTTCACGCACCGTCAAGCAATCATCATACATGAATCATACAAGGCATACACTTACCACTTAAGGTTAGTGTATTAACTATCACATCGAGTATGCACACAACCCTGAAAACATAACAAGGAAGTGGGGCTAGAAACTCACTTGAACGCAATTACGTTCACCGCTTATGGTTATTCCTTTCTTGAGATGAGCACGACTAACTTTATAACAATTACACGTATCAATTACTATCACTACCCATATCGCGTTTCTAGTCTAATTATAAGCCTCAACGAACGGGGGTCCGGGGGCAGCGCCCCTACCAGCGGGTTTCTAGGGGCGGCAACCCATAGCGGGGTCCAAGGGGCAGAGCCCCTGGCTGTGGTTAAGCTGATAATATTTTCCATTTTATTTTCATTAACTGTCTTAACACATTTTCTATTAGGATTACGTGATAATATTTTATTGTTAACCTCTCTATCCTTTAAGGTATCATCTATAAATTAATAAAGTTCAAGGGCTTTTTTGCAATTAAGTCATTCTTTTTCTAAGTCAAGGGACTGTTCTGTCCTTTTGATAAATTTCTAGTTTGTTACTGGGTTCTTAACGAACTGGATTCATAATGAATGACCCATTTGTTACTTTAAACGAATTGGCTATTATAACGAACTGGTCCTTTGACGAATTGGACCCTATGAAGAACTGGTCCTTTGACGAATTGAACTTCATAGCGAATGACCCCTCTGTAACGAATTGAACCTTCTAGTTCGTTATCTCCTTTTAACGAATGATCATAACGAATTGGGGTTAATTCGATATCTTTTCCTTAACGAATTTGGGTACGAACTAAGGCTAGTTCGTTAAGCTTTCGTTAACGAATCACCTGAAGAATTACCTCTAGTTCGTTAACTCTTTGTTAATGAATTAGGGTTAGGTCAGAGAATGTCAGAAACATTTTCTGAACCTCATACCCACTTTCCGGCGCCGCCTTTGCCGGAAAACGGGATCTCGCAGGAAAAGCGAGATCTCGCGTATTTCACCACCGTTTTCACCCTTTTTCTTCCCATTCGATCCAGATCTGAGCTAGGGTGATCCCTAAGCTCATCTTTCGATCGGTTTATACCTGATTCCATCCGGATCTCGTGACTTTATTGGTTTAAGGTGTTGGCTCGTCGTTTTGCGACTAGATCTAACGGGTTAGAGTTCATACAAAATCATACTATCATTACCTTGGATCGGGTACGGTTTTCTTTCTTAGTTAGGATCGAGAAAAGAGAGAAACTATAGAGAGAGCTTAAGTGTGTGTTTTGGGTGGTGTATGGAGTATGTGTAAATGAATGAATTATTTGGTAATTAAGATTTATATAATTATGGATCATGGGCTTAAGCCCATGGTCTTTCCTTCTTTCCTTCAAAACCCAAGTCTATAACCCATATCCATTTAACCCAACAGTAGCCCGACTCATAATAACTCATGTTTTCATTTTATTAACCGAAACGAGAAAACGGGATGTTACAAGTCTTCCCTCCTTAATGAGGTTTCATCCCCAAAACCTTACTATTACATAAACAAATTCGGATAAAACTCGCGCATCTCATCCTCAGCTTCCCATGTAGCGTCCGACCCTTTGCGGTGCTTCCATATCACTTTCCCTAAGGATATAACCTTGTGACGAAGTTGCTTTTCCTTGCGATCAACTGTCTCGATTGGTTGGTCAATGTAGTTCAACTGTTCATTAAGCTCAGTGTCCATTAATGGCACATGAGACATGTCATAGGGTAGACATTTTCTCTTATGAGAAACATGAAAGGTAGAATGAATTCCTTCTAACTCTTCGGGCAAATCCAACTTATAAGCCACTTCACCCACACGATCCCTAAACTTGAACGGTCCAATGTACCTCGGACTCAACTTCCCTCTCTTCCTAAAACGGATAATTCCTTTCCAAGGCGAGACCTTGAGCATCACATTGTCACAAACGTTAAACTCGATCAGTCGTCGCCGCTTATCAGCATACGACTTCTGTCTGTCTTGAGCAGCTTTCATTCTTGCCTTAATCTAATCGAACATTGAAGAAGTTTCTTGCACAAATTCTAAACTTCCCATCTCTTTCTGACCAATCTCTCCCCAACATACCGGGGTTCTACATCGTCTACCGTAAAGCATCTCAAACGGTGGCATACCAATACTTGAATGGTAACTGTTGTTAAAAGAGAACTCTGCTAGATGCAGATGATCGTCCCAACTTCCTCCAAAGTCTAGAACGCAAGCACGTAGCATATACTCAAGGGTTTGGATCGTCCTTTCAGATTGTCCATCTGTTTGAGGATGATACGCCGTACTGATGTTCAATCTTGTTCCCATGGCTTCATGAAACTTCTTCCAAAATTTCGAAGTAAACCAAGTATCTCTATCAGACACGATTGATAACGGTACTCCATGCTTAGACACGACCTCTTTTATGAATAAGCTTGCTAATGATTCTGATGAGATAGCCTCTCGTATAGGCAGAAAGTGAGCACTCTTGGTTAAACGGTCCACAATCACCCAGATGGTATCATGATGCTTAGCTGTACGAGGTATCTTAGTTATGAAATCCATGGTGATGTGTTCCCATTTCCATTCAGGTACCTCCGAGGGTTGCATCTTTCCATAAGGCTTCTGATGTTACGCTTTGACTTGTAAACAAGTTAGGCACTTACTCACATAATCTACCACATCATTCTTCATTCCTGGCCACCAGTAATCTCTTTTTAAATCTTGGTACATCTTCATGGCACATGGGTGAATTGAATACCTTGACTTGTGAGCTTCATCTAAGGTTCGACCTCTAAGATCTCCATGACGTGAGATCCACATATGGTCAAACTTAGTCTTAACACCCTGAGTGTTTTCCATCAACTCGCTCTACTGACCAAAAATCCTTTCTTTCTTCACTAGTCCTTCATCTACCAGCACTTCTGAATGCACCTTGATAATTTCTTCGAACAGACTTGAATTCATAATTAACTGGTACGACTTCACTGTTGCTATTACTTCCTCATTCTTACGGCTTAGCGCATCGACGACCACATTAGCTTTTCCAGGGTAGTACTTAATGTCGTAGTCGTAATCCTTTATCAATTCTAACCACCTTCTCTGCCTCATGTTCAGTTCCTTTTGCTCGAAGAAGTACTTTAAACTCTTATGATCCGTGTAAATACCATACATGTAATGTCTCCATATCTTAAGAGCGTGCACTACTTCTGCTAGCTCTAAATCATGCGTCGGATAAGTACTCTCATGGACTTTCAACTTTCTAGAAGCATAAGCTATTACTTTCCCTCGTTGCATCAACACGCAACCTAACCCACGATGTGAAGCATCAGTACAAACAACCAAATCCTCATCACCATCTAGCAAAGAATGGATTGGAGCTTGCATGAGTCTTTTCTTTAATTCCTCAAAAGCCTCTTCTTGGAACTTACCCCAACTGAATACTACTGACTTTCAGGTCACCCCGGTCAATGGCGTGGCTATCTTGGAGAAACCTTCGATGAATCTCCTATAGTAGCCAACTAACCCTAAGTAGCTTCGTATATCAGTCGGATTCTATGGAGTCTTCCAATTTGTTATATCCTCAATCTTAGCTAGGTCCACGGTAATCCCTTCAGGATTAATCACGTGACCTAGAAATTGTACTTCTCGCAACCAGAATGCGCATTTCAAAAAATTAGCATACAACTTCTCTTTATCCAGAGTCTCCAATACTTCTCTCAGATGCTCGGCATGATCAGACTCGCTTTTTGAATAAATCAATATATCATCGATGAAGACGATAACTGACTTATCCAACATCGGCCGACATACCCTATTCGTCATATCCATAAATGCTGCAGGAGTATTTGTTAGACCGAATGACATCACGAGGAACTCGTAGTATCCATACCGCATCCGAAACGTTGTTTTAGGGATGTCTACTTCTTTCACTTTCAATTGATAATAGCCAGATCTGAGATCTATTCGCGAGAACCAACTTGAACCTTGCAGTTGGTCAAAAAGATCATCAAACCTTGGCAAAGGAAATCTATTCATTACCATATGCTTGTTCAACTCACGATAATCAATGCAAATTCTCATACTTCCATCATTCTTCTTCACGAACAACATTGATGCGCCCCAAGGGGAAACACTTGGTCTAATAAAACCCTTGTCAAGAAGTTCTTGCAGCTGGGATATCAGTTCTTTCATCTCGGACGGCGCTAGACGGTAAGGCGCTTTCGCAACGGGCTGGGCTCCTGGTATTAAATCTATCTGGATTTCTATCTCTCGATCCGGTGGCAACCCCGGAAGATCCTCAGGGAATACTTCTGTGTAGTCGCACACGATAGGAACATCTTTCATATCTTTCGGCTCGGCCGTAGCGTTGAAAACATACGCCAGGTAGGCACCACACCCTCATCTTAATAACCCTTCGGCTTTTATCATCGAAATGACGTTCCCTGAACTTTCCTTATCACCGTAAACCGTCACCGCATTACCATCCAAGGACTTTAGCTTTATTATCCTACTCTTACACACTATCTAAGCTTCGTATTCAGACAATCAATCCATTCGCAAAACTACATCGAACCCTCATAAGGTCATAACATACAAAGTAACAGGGAACTCATGCCCCTCTAATTTTATCTTACAAATCTTAACCATTTTCATTATTTTCACCGAGATGTCACTAGCGGTTTCTACTATGAAGGTTTCAGACACTCGGCAACATTTCATTTTAGCTAGTTTACTAAATGGTGTAGCTACGAAACTTTTATTCGCACCCGAATCAAATAATACGGAAGCAGAAATACCGCTTAATAAGAACGTACCAGTCACAACATCAAGAATCTGTCTGGCTTGTTCCTGGGTCAGCATGTAGGCTTTATCCTTGGCCTTTCTTTCTCAGCATCTTTATTTCCACTTCCTCCCGAGTCACCATCGGTGCACTCTCTTGCCATATGGCCGGTCTTGCCTCATTTGTGATACACGGGCTTCGCACTGCACTCATTGGCATGATGCCCTACATTCCCACACTTATAACATATGTTAGACCCAAGCCTTCATTCCCCACCATGAGCCTTCACACATTTGTGACAAACATCAAAATTCCTACTCCATTTGCACTCACCACAGTTCATATTTCCGCAGTCTTACATGACCTCTTCTCCCAAACTCTCAGTTGTTTGTTCTTGGGGTTCCACAACTGAGTACCAGGTTGTTTAGCAGGAGCGACCCACTTCTTATCCTTCTTCTCTTCCACCACCACGTCGTCTGCCGAAAAATCATCGTAAACCATTTCTGCCAGCCCTACAGCAGAATCAAAAGTACCCGGTCTACCAGCCTTGACCAAGACGCGAACATTCTGCGGTAGTCCCCTAAGGTAACACTTGATCCGCTTGGCCTCAGTGTTCACCATGTCTGGCACCAACCTTGACATGCGGTTGAATTCAGTGGTGTACTCGCGGTGTGTCATTTTACCCCCCTTCAGACTCAAGAATTTCATTTCAACCTTCTCAACCTCTGGATCCGCACAAAACCTCTTCATCACCAAATCCTTCAGATCATCCCACCCCATCGCTTTTATCTCTTCCCGACTCTTTCTCTGCTCAATCGACACCCAACAGTACATTGCCTCATCACCAAACGATTGGGTAGCAAACCCACAGCTTGATCGGGACGGCACTCGCTAATGCGGATAACCTTGTCCATAGTGGTTATCCATTGAAGAGTAGCGATTGCGTCTCCCAAGCCAGTCAGCTTCGGCGGGTTACATCCCTTGAAGGACTTATAGTTGCACCCACCTTGGCCTCGTTTCCTATCATCGACTTTCACTGACTTAACCACACTTGATTCCTCCTTCTCTTTCTCATCATCTATCTTACTCTTTTCCCAGACTTCTCAGTAGTCCCCGCCTGACTTCAAACGGACTTTTCGAGATTCATGTTCTTCACAGCAGTTGCTACCGCTTGAGTAATGGCAGCTTGAATTGCGGAATCTAGTTGAACCCCTTCGTTGTTGTTTGGATTTTATCCAGTTGCTCTTCCCTCTCCCTCGGTGTTAGTAGCTGATTCAACTGACGGTTCTCGGACCATGAGTGGCCTACCATGACGTCCCTTACGTCCTCCCCTTCCATCAACTTTCGTAGCTCCCGCCATTCGTATTCTATAAGGAAACACAAACTTCATCACTTAAGGAACCATTTAGTACAAGGATAGTAAGGCTAACAGGTAATAACAGTGGCCAGCTGTGATTAGCTGATCACGTTACTCTCTGTGTCCTATACACTCCCCTTGTGCTAGTTCTACTTCTAACAGTTAGACAATCAAACAGTTCATATCATCATGTAATCCTGTGCCAATCAACTAAGCTAGCATTCATACATTATTCTACTTTATATGTGAAATTAATCACATACTTTACCTTTACTTAGCTCGCTTGAGTGACACATGGCATTCTTGTACTGGCATCTTCATTCTCTCGAGTCTAAGCATGTAGGATACTTAAATCTCTTGAACTTTGCTCTGATACCAACTTGTAAGGCCCCGTTCCCGGTGCCCTACATTGGACGTTGGATTTACTCATAAACGCAGTTCTAAATATAAGAGTTAACTAAAACTTTACGCGGAATATAAAAACTTCAAACCAATATATTACATAACTAACAATTCTTGTCTTAACGAGCATTCAAATCATTGAAACAAAAAACATTATCTTTTAAATAACATAACATTTCCTTAAGATGCCAGTGTCTTCAATTCCATACCATATGTTTCCCCTCAAGCGAGCTGCCTCATTCTACTCACATGCCTGCATACTAAAAGTCAGCTATGCTAAGTGAGTTCTAGGTAATCATACAACATACAATCAATTCACATACTTGCACACATGCCTGAAAGTGTGTACATCATTCATACTTTAATTTACATACATAACTATCCATACTACTTAAAGATCCTTCCGCACTATAACCTCACATATATTATAAGGGTCTGGTCCCCAACATCACGGATATTATTAGGGTCTGGTCCCTACCCTTATAGATATTATAAGGGTCTGGTCCCTATCCTCAAATATGTTATTAGGGTCTGGTCCCTATCCTCACATATATTATTAGGGTCTGGACCCTATGTTTCGTGTAACTTTACCATACCTGTCTTTACGTACTTCCATTAACACTACGTGCAATATCCGAAGATCGTTTACGTACTATACATAACCATATATACATCATTCATACATCATATATATATATATATATATCAATCATATCTTTAACTACCACCTGGCGGTACATGCAATATCCGAAGATCGTTCACGCACCGTCAAACAATCATCATACATGAATCATACAAGGCATACACTTACCACTTAAGGTAAGTGTATACTATCACATTGAGTATGCACACAGCCCTGAAAACATAACAACGAAGTGGGGCTAGAAACTCAACTGAACGAGATTACGTTCACCGTTTATGGTTATTCCTTTCTTGATCTGAGCACGACTAACTGTATAACAATTACACGTATCAATTACTATCACTACCCATATTGCGTTTCTAGTCTAATTATAACCCTCAATGAACGGGGGTCCGGGTGCAGCGCCCCTGGCAGCGGGGTTTTAGGCACGGGAGCCCCTAGCGGGGTCCAAGGGGCAGTGCTCCTGGCTAGGGTTAAGTTGATAATATTTTCTATTTTATTTTCATTAACTGTCTTAACACATTTTCCATTAGGATTTCGTGATAATATTTAATTGTTAACCTCTCAATCCTTTAAGGTATCTTCAATAAATTAATAAAGTTCAAGAGCTATTTTGCAATTAAGTCATTCTTTTTCTAAGTCCAGGGACTGTTCTGTCTTTTTGTTAAACTTCTAGTTCATCACTGGGTTCTTAACCAACTGGGTTCATAACGAATGACCCATTCGTTACTTTATAACGATTTGGCAATTATAACGAACGGGTCCTTTGACGAATTGGAACCTATAACGAAGTGGTCCTTTGACGAATTGAACTTCACAGCGAATGACCCCTTTGTAACGAATTGAACCTTCTAGTTCGTCATCTCCTTTTAACGAATGATCAAAACGAATTGGGGTTAATTCGTTATCTTTTCTTTAACGAATTTGGATACGAACTAAGTCTAGTTCGTTAAGCTTTCGTTAACAAATCACCTAACGAATTACCTCAAGGTCGTTAACTCTCCGTTAATGAATTATGGTTAGGTCAGAGAATGTTAGAAACATTCTCTGAACCTCGTACCCACTTTCCGGCGCCGCCTTTGCCGGAAAACCGGGATCTCGCAGGAAAAGTGAGATCTCGCGTATTTCACCACCGTTTTCACCTTTTTTCGTCCCGTTCGATCCAGATCTGAGCTAGGGTGATCCCTAAGCTCATATTTCAATCGGTTTATACCCGATTCCATCCGGATCTCGTGACTTTATCGGTGTAAATGATACAGGAGTATTTGTTAGACCGAATGACATCACGAGGAACTCATACTGTCCATACCGTATCCGAAACACTGTTTTAGGGATGTATACTTCTTTCACTTTCAATTGATGATAGCCAGATCTGAGATCTATTCTCAAGAACCAACTTGAACCTTGCAGTTGGTCAAACAGATCATCAATCCTTGGCAAAGGATATCTATTCTTTACCATATGCTTGTTCAACTCACGATTATCAATGCACATTCTCATACTTCCATCCTTATTCTTCACGAACAACACTGATGCGCCCCAGGGGGAAACACTTGGTCTAATAAAACCCTTGTCGAGAAGTTCTTGTAGCTGGCACATCAGTTCTTTTATCTCGGACGGCGCTAGACGGTAAGGCGCTTTCGCAATGGGCTGGGCTCCTGGTGTTAAATCTATCTGGATTTCTATCTCTCGATACTTCTAGGTAGTCGCACACGATAGGAACATCTTTTATTTCTTTCGGCTCGGCCGTAGCGTTGAAAACATACGCCAGGTAGGCACCACACCCTCATCTTAATAACCCTTTGTGACACCCGGTAAATTCCCAATCCCTTAAACCAAGTAATCAACCTAAATATTGGGTAATTATGTTATATGCGCCTTGCGCGAGCGCGCCATATTAGAATCAGCGCGTGCATTTGTTATGTGCGCCCTGCGCGAGCGCGCCATATTAGAATCAGCGCGTGCATTTGTTATGTGCGCCCTGCGCGAGCGCGCTATGTTAGAATCAGCGCGTGCATTTGTTATGTGCGCCCTGCGCGAGCGCGCTATGTTAGAATCAGCGCGAGCATTTGTTATGTGCGCCCTGCGCGAGCGCGCTATGTTAATCAGCGCGTGCATTTGTTATGTGCGCCCTGCGCGAGCGTGCTATGTTAGAATCGGCGCGGGTATTTGTTATGTGCACCCTGCGCGAGCGCCATGTTAAGAACCAGCGTGGGCATATGTTATAAGCGCCATGCGCGAATGTTTTGGCTTTATGTTTTCATGTAACTTAACGATATGTTGTCTAATGGGTTGACCATCCCGCATGATGCTAAGGCGGGTGCATCCTAAATCGTTTATGCGCGTGCGGAAGGGAACTAACCTCCCCGCATGGCGGGAACATTGAGAGCTAGTTTGTCTGAAGCTCCAAGATGGAATTGACTTCAACATGACTGATCACTATGTTGAAATACCGAGACCACCTGGAGAATTTACAAATGAAACTCAATGTCCCTAACTGCGAGAAGGTTACGCACCTACCCGCAGCAAAGAAATGTCCTTCACGCAGAAAGCTATGCGCACAAAGTGATACGCACAGAACACTTAGTCTATTCTCCAGATGTAAGGAGATTACTCCCGCCCAAAAGGAAACAGTAGCGTGTTTCAGAGATTTTCCACTTTTTACTGTACACTGACAAAAGTACCTGGAAAAAGCACACTGTAACATGAAAAGTCAACTGTCAGCCACCCTATTCTCACCAACCCCAGACCTGCATGTCCTGACCAAATCAAATCAAAATCTTTTATCCACTACTCCACTTTTAAATAAATAATAATAATTTCCATACTTTATCATCATTACACCTAGATATGAAAAGATTACAATCCCCTAAAGCAAGGGATTGTGTTCCCTTGAGTTTGCCTATAAATATGTAACCTAAGTTATCACCCAAACACACTTCAAACTTCTCTCTTAAGAACTGCAAACTTGCACTAATCATCTCCCAAGCATCCGTTGTTTTCATTTCCGATCCTGTTACTAGATAAGCCGAGAATATAACCTTGAGATCTACTTTCCAACCCTTATATTCTCCTATTTCTTGATCTTAATATATATACTTCTTGTTATTTAATCGTATTCCAGACCTTCAATTCAAAAGCCAACACCAAGAAAAACCGAATCTCGATTAATCCCTTAACAAGAACCACAGGTGAGTCTCACAGCCCCTATTTTCACTGTTTTCACTATTTTTAAACTGTTTTCGGGGCGAGGGACACGTACTTAAATAATGTTTTATCATGGTATACTTACAAGCTATGCAAGCGATTATGTGTTTAAGTTATGTTTCATGATGAGCAATGCGAACGGTTATCTATGGTTTTTCGATGTTAGTGCACCAGATTCGAGTAAGTGATCACTTTACCATTGGAACTCTAAGGGTAGGGACTGCTGGTTTGATCCGCCCACTCGTAGGGGTCGCACCTCTTACACAGACGAGTGCCTAGTATGGTCATGGGGCAGTACTATGGGTTTGAGCCCGCTCGTAGAGGTCGCTCCTCTTACGCAGACGAGCGCCTTGTTTTCCGGCACAACGTCTGCGCGTAACCCGCGGGACGGTATTATTCGCTCGTAGTGGCAGCGCCACTTACACAGACGAGCACGGTTTTTCAGATGTGTCCGCGCGTAACCCGTGGGACGGTATTACTTGTTTCGCTCGTAGTGGCAGCGCCACTTACACAGACGAGCACAGTTCCCAGAAATGTTCGCGCGTAAACCGCGGAACGATTTTTATCAGATTATGTTCAGAACTATGTTTTACTAAGCATGTGTTTCAATGATGCTATCAGAATTATGTTTATGACGCGATACGATTTATCAAGTTACTAAAACTTGTGAACTCACTCAGTTTATACTGATTCAAATGTTTTACGTGTCTTTCAGGAGATAACTAGGTAGCGCATGGAGTCACACTTAGAGCACCTCACGCTGAACATCTAAAACTAGCTTTTTGGAAGATTTTAGTTCTATCCCTTTGATGCGCATGGTTGTTCCCGCCGCGCAAGGGGATATGGCGTGGAAATCTTCAACAGTTTTTATACTTGGATGTTTTATGTAATTTTTAAACAATGTAATGTATTTGTATTAAACATTTCATGCGCAATGAAAATCTTTGAATGTTTGCAATGGCCCGTGCTTAATTATCAATCCCCACTCGCGCGCGCCCGGCTGTTTCCGCCGCTCAGGGCCGGGTGTGACAGATTGGTATCAGAGCACTGGTTATAGCGAACTAGGAAAAGAAGTTTTAACCTAGACTATAACCGTTGGGGAATCGCATGAAATATTTTTCAAAGAAAATATTTTCAAAAGAAACTATACACACACTTAGGAACACGGGTCACACAGTGTCTAGTGAATAAAGATAAAGAACATTATGTGCTCAGAGTACATGCGCTAAGTTTAATATATTTTCACTCTTTTAAAGCGAGAATGCCTCCAACTAGAGCCAAGGGAATCACCATGACACCCGAGGAACTCGCGGAAATAATCGCGCAGGCGATCGCGACGCATGTGGCCAGCAAGGCCGAATCAAGTCAGGGTCGTCAGAACGAGACCCCAGAACCCGAATCAGGAGCCTTGGACAAAAGATGCTCCTATAAGACATTTATGGCCTGTAGGCCTTGGCCATTCAAGGGTACCGAAGGGGCCATTGGGCTCTACAACTGGATTGACAAGATGGAGACAGTTCTCTCCATTAGCAGATGTAGTGAGAACCAGAAGGTCCTTTACGCGACCTGCATGTTCCAAGAAGCAGCTTCGTCTTGGTGGAAGCTTCAAGTGAAGACTTTGGGGCGAGAAGTTGCTCTTCACAAGACCTGGGAAGAACTGAAGGAAATGATGATGAGAAAGTTCTGCTCTCGCGCAGAAATCCAGAGTCTGCAGCAGGAATTCTGGAACCACACCATGGTAGGAACGGATATCGACGCCTACAACAACCGGTTCAATGAGCTTTGTCAGTTAGTGCCAGACATGGCAAACACGGAGGAAAAGAAGATCGAGAGGTATATTTTTGGGTTACCTCCTGTCGTTAGGGTTCCGCTCAACGCCGCAGCGCCTCCAACCTTTGATGAGGCGGTAGCGCGGGCCATCACCCTTACAAGGGATACGGTCCGTGCGGGTATGTTGACTACGCGCGGAAACGAGCAGCGAACCTCTGACTCCAAGAGGAAATGGAACTCTCACCACCGAGGGTCCGACTCCAAGCAGCCACCGTTCAAGAAGCAGGAAAGCGCAAGGGTTTACGCGATCCAAGCCGCGAAGCCATCAAGGAAAGGATACAGCGGGCCTTACCCATGGTGCAACAAATGCAAGTTTCACCACGAGGGTGAATGCGCGAGCGTCACGTGCGCCAAATGTAACAGGCCAGGGCACAAGACGGTGAATTGCCGTGCTAAAGAAGCTGGAGCCAGTGACAACTGCTACGCATGCGGAAAGCCAGGGCATTTTAGTCGGGATTGCCCGCAAAGGGGAAACCAAGCTCGCGGGAGAGCTTTTATGATCGGCGCGGGTGAAGCTAAAGAAGAGCCGAATGTGGTAACCGGTACGTTTTTGCTTAACGGCCATTTTGCATCCGTCTTATTTGATACTGGCGCTGACCTAAGTTTTATATCTGCTGAGTTTAAAAACTCCCTAGGCTTAGCAACCAGTAGGCTAGACACGCCTTATACTATAGAACTAGCCAATGGTAGGCAGTTATGCGCGAACGAAAGAACTGAGCAATGTGTTATAGTCATGGGAGGTCACGGGTTCAATATTAACTTGTTGCCAATAGACTTGGGAAGTTTTGACATTGTGATAGGTATGGATTGGTTAGTCGAGAACCGAGCGGAAGTTATTTGCCATGAGAAGCAGGTTCGGATCCCACTGTTGAACGGAGAAACCTTGGTAATTCAAGGGGAAAGAAGGGGAGTTGTGACGAAACTGATTTCGTGCCTAAAGGCGCGCAAGTGCCTAAGGAAAGGGTGCTACGCCTTCCTGGCGCATGTAGTAGAGAAGAAAGGAGATGAGCGAAGAATTGAAGACTTACCAGTAGTGCGCGAATTTCCAGAAGTTTTTCCTGAAGATTTGCCCGGATTGCCGCAGCCGCGACAAGTAGAATTTCGTATTGATTTAGTCCCAGGAGCTGCGCCAGTAGCTCGAGCGCCTTATCGATTAGCTCCATCTGAGATGCAAGAGCTATCCAATCAGTTACAGGAACTATTGGATAAGGGTTTCATACGCCCAAGCTTTTCACCTTGGGGAGCTCCAGTACTGTTTGTTAAGAAGAAGGATTGTTCCTTCCGGATGTGTATTGACTACAGGGAGCTGAACAAGCTGACAGTTAAGAATCGGTACCCCTTACCAAGGATTGACGACTTATTTGACCAGTTGCAGGGATCCAGTTATTATTCGAAGATAGATCTACGGTCCGGATACCACCAACTTAGGGTCCATGAGGAAGATGTGCCGAAAACAGCCTTCCGAACTAGATACGGCCATTATGAGTTCTTAGTGATGCCTTTCGGGCTAACTAATGCGCCGGCTGTGTTCATGGATCTGATGAACCGCGTGTGCAAACCATACTTGGACAAGTTTGTGATTGTGTTTATAGATGATATTCTGATTTACTCTCGGACCAAGGCCGAGCATGAGCAACACCTGAGATTGATTTTGGAATTGTTGAGGAAAGAAAAGTTGTATGCGAAGTTTTCCAAATGTGAGTTTTGGCTTAGAGAAGTTCACTTTCTCGGTCACGTTGTAAACGAGAAAGGAATACACGTTGATCCTTCCAAAGTCAAGGCCATCGAAAACTGGGAAGCGCCAAAAACCCCAACTGAGGTGAGGCAGTTCCTAGGACTAGCTGGCTACTATCGACGCTTCATTGAGAACTTCTCCAAGATAGCTCTACCACTGACCGCGCTAACTCAGAAAGACAAGAAGTTTGTTTGGGGCAAAAATCAGGAAACAGCATTTCAAATGTTAAAACAGAAGTTATGTAGTGCGCCAATTTTGTCTCTGCCCGAGGGGACGGATGACATCGTCGTTTACTGCGACGCTTCACATCAGGGACTCGGATGTGTCCTTATGCAGCGGAACAAAGTCATAGCGTATGCCTCGCGCCAACTCAAGACCAATGAAAAGAACTACACAACGCATGATCTGGAACTTGGAGCGGTTGTCTTCGCGCTAAAGATTTGGCGCCATTACCTCTATGGTACAAAGTGTATAATCTTTACGGATCACAAGAGCCTTCAACATATATTTGATCAAAAGGATTTAAACATGAGGCAACGAAGATGGGTGGAGTTGTTGAATGATTATGATTGTGAAATTAAGTACCACCCTGGAAAGGCGAATGTGGTAGCAGACGCGCTAAGTAGGAAGGAGCGAATAAAAACGCTACGAGTCAAGGCTCTAAGGTTGACCATTCACACAGATCTCTCTACCCGCATCCGAGACGCTCAGCAAGAAGCCTTGAAACCAGAGTTTGTTAAAAACGAATGCCTTGGGGGTATGATTAAAAGTTTGGATCTTAAAGAGAACGGCAATCTATTTTTCGCTAACCGCATATGGGTCCCTCTCAAGGGAGGATTGCGCGAGCAAGTATTAAACGAAGCTCACAAGACACGGTATTCCGTACATCCTGGCGCAGACAAAATGTACCAAGATGTTAAAACGCTGTATTGGTGGCCCAATCTTAAAGGCGCCATCGCAACGTATGTCAGTAAATGCCTGACGTGTTCGAAGGTGAAGGCTGAATACCAGAAACCATCAGGGTTGCTTCAACAGCCAGAAATTCCCATGTGGAAGTGGGAACAAATCTCTATGGACTTCATCACCAAACTGCCAAGGACACCTGGGGGTTACGACACGATCTGGGTTATTGTGGATCGGCTAACTAAGTCAGCGCACTTCCTGCCGATCAAGGAAACCGATAAGATGGAAAAGTTAGCCCGATTGTATATTCGAGAAGTAGTTTCAAAACATGGAGTCCCAGTGTCCATCATTTCTGATAGGGATAGTCGGTTCACCTCAAGGTTTTGGAGATCGTTACAAGGGGCTTTAGGTACTCGTCTTGACATGAGTACGGCATATCATCCCCAAACAGATGGACAAAGCGAGCGAACAATCCAGACATTGGAAGATATGCTGCGTGCGTGCGCAATCGATTTCGGTGGTAGCTGGGATACTCATCTCCCATTGGTTGAATTTTCTTACAACAACAGTTATCACACAAGCCTCAAGGCTGCGCCGTTTGAAGCTTTGTATGGGCGCAAGTGTAGATCCCCACTGTGCTGGGCTGAAGTGGGTGACAAGCAAATGACTGGTCCAGAATTGATCCAAGAAACAACAGACAAGATTTTTCAGATACGGGATCGCCTTAAGACAGCGCGCGACAGACAGAAGAGCTACGCAGATGTGCGAAGGAAACCGTTGGAGTTTCAAGTAGGGGATAGAGTACTTTTGAAAGTCTCTCCATGGAAAGGAGTCCCCCGTTTCGGCAAGCGAGGAAAGTTGAATCCGCGCTACATTGGACCATTTGAGATCCTGGAAAGGATCGGTCCGGTTGCTTATAAACTCCGTTTACCCGCCGAACTCAGTGGAGTTCATGATACGTTTCATGTGTCCAACCTCAAAAAGTGCTTATCTGACGAAACGTTGATTTTGCCGTTGGAAGAGATTCACATCGACAAACAGCTGCACTTCGTAGAAGAACCTATAGCAGTAACCGATTGGAAAGAACAAAAGTTGCGCAGAAGCAAAATCAAGTTAGTAAAGGTTCAATGGAAATCAAGGCGTGGGCCTGAATTCACTTGGGAAAGAGAAGATCAAATACGCAAGAAATACCCACACCTCTTTCAGAGCATGGCTTCTGCCAGCAACGTCTCCTAAATTTCGGGACGAAATTCGCTTAACAGGGGGAGAATGTGACACCCGGTAAATTCCCAATCCCTTAAACCAAGTAATCAACCTAAATATTGGGTAATTATGTTATATGCGCCTTGCGCGAGCGCGCCATATTAGAATCAGCGCGTGCATTTGTTATGTGCGCCCTGCGCGAGCGCGCCATATTAGAATCAGCGCATGCATTTGTTATGTGCGCCCTGCGCGAGCGCGCTATGTTAGAATCAGCGCGTGCATTTGTTATGTGCGCCCTGCGCGAGCGCGCTATGTTAGAATCAGCGTGAGCATTTGTTATGTGCGCCCTGCGCGAGCGCGCTATGTTAATCAGCGCGTGCATTTGTTATGTGCGCCCTGCGCGAGCGTGCTATGTTAGAATCGGCGCGGGTATTTGTTATGTGCACCCTGCGCGAGCGCCATGTTAAGAACCAGCGTGGGCATATGTTATAAGCGCCATGCGCGAATGTTTTGGCTTTATGTTTTCATGTAACTTAACGATATGTTGTCTAATGGGTTGACCATCCCGCATGATGCTAAGGCGGGTGCATCCTAAATCGTTTATGCGCGTGCGGAAGGGAACTAACCTCCCCGCATGGTGGGAACATTGAGAGCTAGTTTGTCTGAAGCTCCAAGATGGAATTGACTTCAACATGACTGATCACTATGTTGAAATACCGAGACCACCTGGAGAATTTACAAATGAAACTCAATGTCCCTAACTGCGAGAAGGTTACGCACCTACCCGCAGCAAAGAAATGTCCTTCACGCAGAAAGCTATGCGCACAAAGTGATACGCACAGAACACTTAGTCTATTCTCCAGATGTAAGGAGATTACTCCCGCCCAAAAGGAAACAGTAGCGTGTTTCAGAGATTTTCCACTTTTTACTGTACACTGACAAAAGTACCTGGAAAAAGCACACTGTAACATGAAAAGTCAACTGTCAGCCACCCTATTCTCACCAACCCCAGACCTGCATGTCCTGACCAAATCAAATCAAAATCTTTTATCCACTACTCCACTTTTAAATAAATAATAATAATTTCCATACTTTATCATCATTACACCTAGATATGAAAAGATTACAATCCCCTAAAGCAAGGGATTGTGTTCCCTTGAGTTTGCCTATAAATATGTAACCTAAGTTATCACCCAAACACACTTCAAACTTCTCTCTTAAGAACTGCAAACTTGCACTAATCATCTCCCAAGCATCCGTTGTTTTCATTTCCGATCCTGTTACTAGGTAAGCCGAGAATATAACCTTGAGATCTACTTTCCAACCCTTATATTCTCCTATTTCTTGATCTTAATATATATACTTCTTGTTATTTAATCGTATTCCAGACCTTCAATTCAAAGGCCAACACCAAGAAAACCCGAATCTCGATTAATCCCTTAACAAGAACCACAGGTGAGTCTCACAGCCCCTATTTTCACTGTTTTCACTATTTTTAAACTGTTTTCGGGGCGAGGGACACGTACTTAAATAATGTTTTATCATGGTATACTTACAAGCTATGCAAGCGATTATGTGTTTAAGTTATGTTTCATGATGAGCAATGCGAACGGTTATCTATGGTTTTTCGATGTTAGTGCACCAGATTCGAGTAAGTGATCACTTTACCATTGGAACTCTAAGGGTAGGGACTGCTGGTTTGATCCGCCCACTCGTAGGGGTCGCACCTCTTACACAGACGAGTGCCTAGTATGGTCATGGGGCAGTACTATGGGTTTGAGCCCGCTCGTAGAGGTCGCTCCTCTTACGCAGACGAGCGCCTTGTTTTCCGGCACAACGTCTGCGCGTAACCCGCGGGACGGTATTATTCGCTCGTAGTGGCAGCGCCACTTACACAGACGAGCACGGTTTTTCAGATGTGTCCGCGCGTAACCCGCGGGACGGTATTACTTGTTTCGCTCGTAGTGGCAGCGCCACTTACACAGACGAGCACAGTTCCCAGAAATGTTCGCGCGTAAACCGCGGAACGATTTTTATCAGATTATGTTCAGAACTATGTTTTACTAAGCATGTGTTTCAATGATGCTATCAGAATTATGTTTATGACGCGATACGATTTATCAAGTTACTAAAACTTGTGAACTCACTCAGTTTATACTGATTCAAATGTTTTACGTGTCTTTCAGGAGATAACTAGGTAGCGCATGGAGTCACACTTAGAGCACCTCACGCTGAACATCTAAAACTAGCTTTTTGGAAGATTTTAGTTCTATCCCTTTGATGCGCATGGTTGTTCCCGCCGCGCAAGGGGATATGGCGTGGAAATCTTCAACAGTTTTTATACTTGGATGTTTTATGTAATTTTTAAACAATGTAATGTATTTGTATTAAACATTTCATGCGCAATGAAAATCTTTGAATGTTTGCAATGGCCCGTGCTTAATTATCAATCCCCACTCGCGCGCGCCCGGCTGTTTCCGCCGCTCAGGGCCGGGTGTGACACCCTTCGGCTTTTATCATCGAAATGACGTTCCCTGAACTTTCCTTATCACCGTAAACCGTCACCGCATTACCATCCAAGGACTTTAGCTTTATTATCCTACTCTTACACACTATCAGAGCTTCGTATTCACACAACCAATCCATTCCCAAAACTACATCGAACCCTCATAAGGTCATAACATACAAAGTAACAGGGAACTCATGCCCCTCTAATTTTATCTTACAAATCTTAACCATTTTCATTATTTTCACCGAGATGTCAATAGCGGTTTCTACTATGAAGGTTTCAGACACTCGGCAACATTTCATTTTAGCTAGTTTACTAAATGGTGTAGCTACGAAACTTTTATTCGCACCCGCATCAAATAATACGGAAGCAAAATACCGCTTAATAAGAACGTACCAGTCACAACATCAAGAATATGTCTGGCTTGTTCCTGGGTCAGCATGTAGGCTTTATCCTTGGCCTTGCTTGCTCAGCATCTTTATTTCCACTTCCTCCCGACTCACCATCGGTGCACTCTCTTGCCATATGGCCGGTCTTGCCACATTTGTAATACACGGGCTTCACATTGCACTCATTGGCATGATGCCCTACCTTCCCACACTTATAACACATGTTAGACCAAAGCCTGCATTCCCCACCATGAGCCTTCAAACATCTGTGACAAACATCAAAATTCCTACTCCATTTGCACTCACCACAACTCATCTTTCCGCAGTCTTACATGACCTCTTCTCCCAAACTCTCGGTTATTTGTTCTTGGGGTTCCACAACTGAGTACCAGGTCGTTTAGCAGGAGCGACCCACTTCTTATCCTTCTTCTCTTCCACCACCACGTCGTCTGTCGAAAAATCATCGTAAACCATTTTTCCAGCCCTACAGCAGAATCAAAAGTACCCGGTCTACCAGCCTTGACCAAGACGCGAACATTCTGCGGTAGTCCCCTAAGGTAACACTTGATCCGCTTGGCCTCAGTGTTCACCATGTTTGGCACCAACCTTGACATGCGGTTGAATTCAGTGGTGTACTCGCGGTGTGTCATTTTACCCCTTTTAGACTCAAGAATTTCATTTCAACCTTCTCAACCTCTGGATCCGCACAAAACGTCTTCATCACCAATTCCTTCAGATCATCCCACCCCATAGCTTTTATCTCTTCCCGACTCTTTCTCTGCTCAATCGACACCCAACAGTACATTGCCTCATCACCAAACGATTGGGTAGCATAACCCACAGCTTGATCGGGACGGCACTAGCTAATGCGGATAACCTTGTCCATAGTGGTTATCCATTGAATAGTAGCGACTGCGTCTCCCAAGCCAGTCCGTTTCGGTGGGTCACATCCCTTGAAGGACTTATTGTTGCATCCACCTCGGCCTCGTTTCCTATCATCGACTTTCACTGACTTAACCACACTTGATTCCTCCTTCTCCTTCTCATCATCTTTCTTACTCTTTTCCCCAGACTTCTCAGTAGTCCCCGCCTGACTTCCAGCAGACTTTTCGAGATTCATGTTCTTCAAAGCAGTTGTTACGGCTTGAACAATGGCATCTTGAATTGCGGGATCCAGTTGAACCCCTTCGTTGTTGTTTGGATTTCGTCCAACTGCTCTTCCCTCTCCCTCGGTGTTAGTAGCTGATTCTACCAACGGTTCTCGGACCATGCGTGACCTACCATGACGTCCCTTACGTCTTCCCCTTTCATCAACTTTCGTAGCTCCCGCCATTCGTATTCTATAAGGAAATAAAAACTTCATCACTTAAGGAACCATTTAGTACAAGGATAGTAAGGCTAACAGGTAATAACAGTGGCCAGCTGTGATTAGCTGATCACGTACTCTCTGTGTACTATACACTCCCTCTTGTGAATCCACTTGTGCTAGTTCTACTTCTACATTTAGACAATTAAATAGTTCATATCATAATATAATCTTGTGCCTATCAATTAAGCTAGCATTCATACATTAATCTACTTTATATGTGAAATTAATCACATACTTTACCTTTACTTAGCTCGCTTGAGTGACACATTGCATTCTTGTACTGGCATCTTCATTCTTTCTTTACTGTAATCCCATTCTCTATTCGAGTCTAAGCATGTAGGATGCTAAAATCTCTCAAACTTTGCTCTGGTACCAACTTGTAAGGCCCCGTTCCCGGTGCCCTACATTGGACGTTGGATTTTACTCATAAACGCAGTTCTAAATATAAGAGTTAATTAAAACTTTACGCGGAATATAAAAACTTCAAACCAATATATTACATAACTAACAATTCTTGTCTTAACGAGCATTCAAATCATTGAAACAAAAAACATTGTCTTTAAATAACATAACATTTCCTTAAGATGCCAGTGTCTTCAATTCCATACCATGTGTTTCCCCTCAAGCGAGCTGTCTCATTCTACTCACATGCATGTATACTAAAAGTCAGCTACGCTAAGTGAGTTCTAGGTAATCATACAACATACAATCAATTCACATACTTGCACACATGCCTAAAAGTGTGTACATCATTCATACTTTAATTTACATACATAACTATCCTTACTACTTAAAGAGCCTTCCACCCTATAACCTCACATATATTATAAGGGTCTGGTCCCCAACATCACAGATATTATTAGGGTCTGGTCCCTACCCTCACAGATATTATAAGGGTCTGGTCCCTATCCTCACATATATTATTAGGGTCTAGACCCTATGTTTCGTGCAACTTTACCATACCTGTCTTTACGTACTTCCATTAACACTACGTGCAATATCCGAAGATCGTTCACGTACTATACATAACCATACATACATCATTCATACATCATATATATATATATATATCAATCATATCTTTAACTACCACCTGGCGGTACATGCAATATCCGAAGATCGTTCACGCACCGTCAAACAATCATCATACATGAATCATACAAGGCATACACTTACCACTTAAGGTAAGTGTATTAACTATCACATCGAGTATGCACACAGCCCTGAAAAAATAACTACGAAGTGGGGCTAAAAACTTAACTGAATGAGATTACGTTCACCGTTTATGGTTATTCCTTTCTTGATCTGAGCACGACTAACTGTATAAAAATTACACGTATAAAAATAACTGTATAAAAATTACACGTCTAATTATAACCCTCAACGAACGGGGTCCGGTTGCAGCGCCCCTGGCAGCGGGGTTCTAGGCGCGGGAGCCCCTAGCGGGGTCCAAGGGGCAGTGCTCCTGGCTGGGGTTAAGCTGATAATATTTTCCATTTTATTTTCATTAACTGTCTTAACACATTTTCCATTAGGATTTCGTGATATTATTTAATTGTTAACCTCTCAATCCTTTAAGGTATCTTCAATAAATTAATAAAGTTCAAGGACTATTTTGCAATTAAGTCATTGTTTTTCTAAGTCCAGGGACTGTTCTGTCCTTTTGGTAAACTTCTATTTCATCACTGGGTTCTTAACGAACTGGGTTCATAACGAATGACCCATTCGTTACTTTATAACGATTTGGCAATTATAACGAACGGGTCCTTTGACGAATTGGACACTATAACGAACTGGTCCTTTGACGAATTGAACTTCACAGCGAATGACCCCTCTATAACGAATTGAACCTTCTAGTTCGTTATCTCCTTTTAACGAATGATCATAATGAATTGGGGTTAATTCGTTATCTTTTCTTTATCGAATTTGGATACGAACTAAGTCTAGTTCGTTAAGCTTTCGTTAACAAATCACCTGACGAATTTCCTCAAGGTCGTTAACTCTCCGTTAATGAATTATGGTTAGGTCAGAGAATGTTAGAAACATTCTCTGAACCTCGTACCCACTTTCCGGTGCCGCCTTTGCCGGAAAACCGGGATCTCGCCAGAAAAGCGAGATCTCGCGTATTTCACCACCGTTTTAACCTTTTTTCGTCCCGTTCGATCCAGATCTGAGCTAGGGTGATCCCTAAGCTCATCTTTCAATCGGTTTATACCCGATTCCATCCTGATCTCGATACTTTATCGGTTTAAGGTGTTAGGTCATCGTTTCGTGACTAGATCTAACGGTTTAGAGTTCATACAACATCATACTATCATTACCTTGGATCGGGATCGGTTTTCCTTCTTGGTTCGGCTAGAGAAAAGAGAGATACTAGAGAGAGAGCATAAGTGTGTGTTTTGGGTGGTGTATGGAATATGTGTAAATAAATGAATTATTTGGTAATTAAGGTTTATATAATTATGGATAACGGGCTTAATCCCATGGTCTTTCCTTCATTCCTTCATAAGCCAAGTCCATAACCCATATCCATTTAACCCAACACTAGCCTGACTCATAATAACTCATGTTTTCATTTTATTAATCGAAACGAGAAAACGGGATGTTACAAATATGACTCACTTACAAGTTAAAATCGCTTACATTGGCCATTCACTTACAAAGTTAAACTCGATTACAATGTCCATTAGCTTACAATTTTCATTAGCTTACAATGTCCATTAGGTTACAATGTCTATTAGCTTACAATGTCCATTAGCTTACAATGTTCATTAGCTTACAATGTTCATTAGCATACAATGTCCATTAGCTTACAATGTCCATTAGCTTACAATGTCCATTAGTTTACAATGTCCATTAGCTTACAATGTGATCATTAGCTTACAATGTGATCATTAGATTACAATGTGATCATTTGAATACAAATGCATTGGGGTCTAAGTAAAATGTAATAAAAAACAAGACCATTAGATTAGACCATACTTAGCCATTTTGGCTGAAATACAAATAGAACAAGTATTGATACGTGTAACTCATATACATTTAGTAAAGCTCAATTAAATAAGGGATAACGATTAACGGAGAGCGAAACATAATCCAGGTGAGTTTCTAGCCCCATTCTTTGTTATGTTTTCGGGATTGTGTGCATACTCGATGTGATTAGTTAATACACTTACTTTATGTGATAAGTGTATGCTATATATGATATATGTGATAGATATGAATGATTTGGTCTGCTGTGTTCTCACTCCCTTCTAGACTTATTGCTGATCTTGAGAAACGGATTAAAAATTTCCTTTGGGACTATGGTCACAATAAGGGAAAGCATAAAGTCTCTTGGGATATTGTGTGTCAGTCGAAATGTGAAGGTGGTTTGGGTATCCGGCGTATCCGGGATGTCAATAACTCTCTTCTGGTTTATCATATTTGGAGTTTAATCAATGGTCGTAATTCGTTGTAGGTTAAATGGATTCATGAGTATAAAATGAAGGGGCGAAATTTTTGGAGCTTGCAGATTCCTAACTCGTGTACTTGGGGGTGGAGGAAAATTCTTCAGTTTCGTCCCCGTATTAGACAGTTTATATGGCATTAAATTGGTAATGGGAGATCTACTTTAGTTTGGTATGATAAATGGGATGATCTTTGTCCTTTAAGCGATTATATTAACCCGAGAGCTATACATCGGGCTGGCTTGTCTTTAGAGTCCTGTGTCAATGATGTTGTTCACCATAATAACTGGAGTTGGCCGCCTGATTGGATTTTGAGATACCCAATTCTTTCGAACTTAAAAGAGGTCAGTATTTGTCCGGATAAGAGGGACAAGATCGTGGTAATGGATGAGAATGGGACTTTATTGAATTTCTCGGCTTCAGGAATATGGCATCTTCTTCGGAGACCGGCTGATAAGGTGTCTTAGGTGCATGTTGTTTGGTTCTCTCAATGTGTTCCAAAACATTCCTTTATGTTGTGGACTGTGCTTCATGATAGGCTGAGCACGCAGAATCGTATTATGGGGTGGAAAATTGGTGGGTATCCAAATTATAACTTGTATTGCTGCCTTCTTTGTAATGGAGAGCCGGATTCTCGTAATCATCTCTTCTTTGAGTGTAAGTTCTCTTCTGAGGTTTGGAGGATTGTAAAAATGAAAGGGAAGTTTCAGGGGTGCAGGAATGGTTGGGCGAATATTCTTCAGTATGTGTCTCAATTTGGAGCGTCCAACTCTATTGATCATGTTGTAAATCGGCTGTTATTTGGGGCTTCGGTTTACCTTATTTGGAAGGAGCGAAATAACCGGCTTTTCAGGAATTCTTTGAAGACTCCTAAGATTGTTGCTGATGGTATCATTAGGGGTACCCGCCTAAAGCTTATGACTCTAAAGTTCAAGAATTCTGAATGGGTTAATCGGGTTCTTGAGGATTGGCACTTTCCGCGGGGAGTTTCCCACCAAATTGATGATAATGGTTGATTTGTTTTTTGTTTTGTTTATTCCTTGGTTCTTGTGTAAGCTTTAGCTGTGTTTACCAGTGTTTGGTGGTTTTGGTTTTGTTTACTCTTGTATGGCATGTCATACATGAGAACTAATATGGCACTCTGTCATATTACTTGTACTTTTTTGGTTGTGTGGAATGCATTTAACCGGGTGAATCCCTTTACCCAAAAAAGATTTGTAACATCTTAAATAGTAGAATATTAAATGAATATTAAATAAAGAAAGTTGTGTTGGTTATCGTGTGTTAATTAATAATAAATAAAAGAAAGGATCATGGACTTGGAATAGTTAAGATGGATTAAAGGGTAATGGGCCTTAGGTCCATGGGCTTTAAGAAGTATAAATATCTCCTTAAGCCATCCTAAAACCCTAACTCTCATTCCATTTTTCCACAATCTCTACACACACTCAAACACACACATACACCATACAATAAACGGCCGAGAGAAAGAAAGAGAGAAGAAGAAAGATCGTCTATATACAAGATAGATCCAAGGTTTAAAGTTCACAAGCAAGCTAACAAAGACCAAACGAACCCTGAAAGGTATGTTCTTGATCTTAAAGATTACATTTTCATTAACGGTTCACCTTGAAACTTAAAATGAGAGTAGATCGGGTATTAACAAAACATAAAGTTGTAAACTTGATGCTAAAAAGAACTTAATGAACCTATAAACAAGTATGCCTCATTTAAGAAAACCCTAGATCTAGTTTGAACGTTTAACGCCTAAAGGTTCAAACTTTATGATCTTTCGGGTCAAGTTTTGACCGAGAACGTGACCGGGACGATTATGGATTAATGCCAAGCCATAACGAGGTGTTAGGGACAAAACGAGTTGTTATAGTGTGGAGAAGAGACCAAACCCGTGGCCAATGTACGCAGACTTGTCAATTACATACTGGGTCGCTTACATCATGTTAAGTCACATACATGGTTCGCTTACATTAGCTGGACCCGATTACAATGGTGTAATCGCTTGCAAGTGGAACTCGCATACAATAAGTTAGTTCAACTACATGAAACTCGCATACAAAGGAACTCGATCACTTTAGGTTCACATTCAAGCATACTCACTTACAACCTTATGATTGAGCACAATCTGATTCGATTACAAATGAGGAAGTCGCTTACAATGTATATATATATATATAGACTCGCTTACATCATGAGTCGCATACAAGTCATACTCGCTTACATTACCCAAATCGCATACATTGTACGTAGACTCAATTCTGGGAAATCGATTACAAATGGAATCGCTCAAATGAGCTTTTGAGTCGCATACAATGTGTTTGATAACAACCAGACCCGATTACATCATAGGATTCGCTTACACCCCTAATGTCCGATTACAATTGAGGATCGATCACAATGAGATTCGATTACAAATAGGGGGTCGATTACAATGAAGATTGTACACCAGATCAATTCAATTACACCAGGCTGAACTCGAATACATTATATACCTACATATATATACCCGCTTACAATAAGCAAACCCGATCACATTGAAATGACAGCATATGTCATGTATAACTCGCTTACAATGGACAGCGGGGCACACTGATGTGTTGCATGCTATATATATACGGGTGCAGTACAATATATAGATAAGTATGCATCTCTAATGCCGTAAAGGAAAGGTTAACAAGAGTTAGGAGAAATGAAAAGAAAGAAAAGAATACTACTAAAATAATCAACTACCTAATGCGTTAGGGTTAGTAATAGATATTCCAAGAGAGAGAGAATAATAATAATAATAATATAATAATAATAATAGGAAAACCCTAGATTAAATGCCTTAGGGTTTTTTTTTAGGGTAAAGGGTTTTACCCGGTTAAATTCATTCCACACAACCAACAAAGAACAAGTAATATGACAAAGTGCCATATTAGTTCTCATGTATGACATGCCATACAAGAGTAAACAAAACCAAAACCACCAAACAAAGGTAAACACTGCTAAAGCCTACACAAGAACCAAAGAAACAAACATAACAAAAACAGATCAACCATTATCATCAATTTGGTGTGAAACTCCCCTCGGAAAGTGCCAATCTTCGAGAACCCGATTGACCCGATCAGAATTCTTGAACTTTAGAGTCTTAAGCTTTAGGCGAGTACCCTTAATGATTTCATCAGCAACAATCTTTGGAGTCTTCAAAGAGTTCCTGAAAAGCCGGTTATTTCGTTCCTTCCAAATTACGTAAACCGATGCCCCAAGTAACAGCCGATTAATAACATTATCAATAGAGTTGGACATTCCAAATTGAGACACATATTGAAGAATATTCGCCCAACCATTCATGCACCCCTGAAACTTACCTTTCAATTTGACAATACTCCAAACCTCAGAAGAGAACTTACACTCAAAGAAGAGATGATTACGAGAATCCGGCTCTCCATTACATAAAAGGCAGCAATACAGGTTATGATTTGGATACCCACCAATATTCCACCCCATTATACGATTCTGCGTGCTCAATCTATCATGAAGCACAATCCACAACATAAAGGAGTGTTTTGGTACACATTGAGAGAACCAAACAACATGCATCCAAGAAACCTTATCAGCCGGGATTCGAAGAAGTTGCCATATTCCTGAAGCCGAGAAATTCATTGAAGTCCCTTTCTCATCCCTTACCACGATCTTGTCCCTCTTTTCCGGATAAATACTCACCCCCTTTAAGTTCGAAAGAATAGGGAATCTCGAAATCCAATCAGGCGGCCAGCCCCAGTTATTATGATGAACAACATCACTGACACAGGTTTTTAAAGTCAAACTAGCCCCATGTATAGCTCTCGGGTTAATATAATCACTTAAAGGACATAAATCATCCCATTTATCATACCAAACTGAAGTAGATCTCCTACTACCGATTTCATGCCATATAAAATGTCTAATACGGGGACGAAACTGAAGAATTTTCCTCCACCCCCAAGTACAAGAGTTTGGAATCTGCAAGCTCCAAAAATTTCGCCCCTTCATTTTATACACATGCATCCATTTAACCAACAACGAATTACGATCATTGATTAAACTCCAAATATGATAAACCAGAAGAGAGTTATTGACATCCCGGATACGCCGGATACCCAAACCACCTTCACTTTTCGGCTGACAAACAACATCCCAAGAAACTTTATGCTTTCCCTTTTTGTGTCCAAAGTCCCAAAGGAAATTTTTAATCCGTTTTTCAAGATCAGCGATAAGTCTAGAAGGAAGAGAGAAAACAGCAGACCAGTAAATATATAAGGACGACAGAACAGACCTGACCAGCTGAAGTTTACCCGCAAAAGATAAAGTTTTATTCTTCCAATCTCCAATCCGATTATCCAAACGATCCAGCAACCTCTTACAATCACGGTAATTTAGCCTCGTAGAAATAAGAGGAACTCCCAAGTATTTAACCGGGAGCCTACCTTCAACGAAGGGCATAAAATTCAAAATCCCACTTTTAACGCGATCCGAAACATTACAGAAAAACGCGGTACTTTTCGGGACACTAGGAGTAAGCCCGGACATATCTTTGAAATCATTCAGAGCCCCCATAATAGTTTTAACAGAATCCACATCGCCTCGAGCAAACAGGAACAAATCATCCGCAAAGCAAATATTGATAATATTTAATTTTTCACAATGACGATGAAAACGAAACGAGCGTTCAATACGAACCTTCCGATGCAGAATTAAAGTGAGGACTTGCATAACCAGCGTGAAAATATAAGGAGACATCGGATCACCCTGTCTTAGACCTCTTTTACCACTAAAGAACCCGTGTAAGTTCCCATTTATGGATATCGAAAAAGAAGAAGTGGTTATGCATTCCATTATCCAATGAGTCATCCTATCATGGAAACCATACCCATATAGAATATCACGAATGAAGTCCCAACTGACCGTATCGTAAGCTTTCTGAATATCAACTTTAAAAGCACATCTAGGCGGTCCGTTATTAGTGTGATAATTATGCATTAATTCTTGGGTCAAAAGGATGTTGTCAGAAATTCTACGCCCAGGAACAAACGCAGACTGATTGATATCAATTAACGACTCCACACCCTTCATCATACGAACTGAGATAATCTTGGTAATGCATTTATATAAAGTGTTGCAACACGAGATGGGACGAAAATCATTAGGAGTAAAAGTGGTGGTCACTTTGGGAATAAGGGCAATAATAGTGTGGTTAACCTGTTTAAGGAGACTTCCTTTTCTGAAAAATTCATAAACCGCCAAACAAACATCTTTCCCAACAATATCCCAAGAACTTTTAAAGAAGGCCGAAGAAAAACCATCAGGCCCCGGCGCTTTGGTATTCCCAATAGAGAAAAAAGCTTCCTTGATTTCCAAATCGGATATAGGTCTAACCATCAGCTCCGCCTGAGAGGCCGATAGCTTAGTAGTAAAAATCTGATTATCTGGTTTTTTCAATGGTTGCAAATCCGAACAAAAAATGTTCATAAAATGATTAACAAACACCGAAGGAACATCCGATCCCTCATATAATTGGCCCTGACCATCACTTATAGTATCAATACGACATCTATGGTTTCGCATTTTCAAGGAATTGTGAAAATATGCAGTGTTAGAATCACCAAGCTTTAACCAATCGACTTTAGCCTTTTGTTTTAGGAATTCTTCCTCATCTTTAGTTGCCTCATGATAAGCCTTAAGATAACTACTCTGCTCCCGAATCAACTCCAAATTAGTAGGGTCAATGTCAAGACGGGTTTGACAATCATCAAGAAGGGTTCTTAGATCATTAGCTTTCTTGTGGAGATTGCCTTGTCGATGCAACAAAGAACGGATTGGATGTTTTAAGTTTTGGAGTTTCTTTACCACGCGAAACATGTAATAACCATTCACCTCAATTTTCCAGCCGTTAGCAATAATATCATTATAACCCGGTTTACCAATTAAGAAATTAGGGAATTTAAACGATTTAGGCTTACCTTTAATAAGATAGGGGAATTTCAATAAACATGGAGAGTGGTCTGAAATCCGGTATGGAAGGAACACCGCCATTGAATCATTAAAAATATCCATGAATTTAGAGTTTCCCATCACCCTATCAAGCTTTTTGAAAAGACCCATACCCGTTCTCGGTTTATTGTTCCAAGTGAATTGGAGCCCGACCCCATTTATATCCTCAACTTCAATGTTCTTAACACAAGCACGAAAATCAAGCATCCCAGTGGATATTTTGGAAGAACCATGTAATCTGTCTTCCAAATTAAGAGCACAATTAAAGTCTCCAAGTAAAGCCCAAGGTTTACCACGAGTGAATTGTTTATGAACTGCAAGATTATGCCATAACTCCCTTCTTTTCAAATAACAATTTTCAGCATACACGAAAGAACAATACATCGCCTTATTATCCAACTTAAACTTTAACTGAACGTGAAGAACCTGGTTCGAATAATCAATAACCATTAGATCAACCAGATCCGTATTCCACCCCACAATAATCCGAGTACCTTTATCACAAACACTACCATTGCTAGTCCAATCCGAAGTGTTACAAATCTTCTTACAAACATCAAAAACCGAATTTAATTGTACGTGAGACTCAAGAATAGCACACACCTGAATACTATTATCTTGGATTACCTTACGAACCTCTTTTTGTTTAAGAGGGCGGTTCAACCCTCTTATATTCCATGTAGCAATAGTACCCATTAAACACCCAATTCACCGGGTGTGCTTGCACCCTCAGAATCAATATCCGCTTTCATACTGTTAGCCACATCCGTAAAAAGCTCCTCCACATCATCCTCATCTTCATCACTTTCTGGTTCATCCACCAAATTACCAAACCGGTTACTAGTTTGGACATAATGCTTTTCCTTTGACTCAACCCCCACAGCCATAGAAGTTGTAGGTTTACCCACGGGATGATTAGTGTCTTGGCTTTTAGAGGATGGTTTATTTACAGGTTGTGTCACAGCAGGTTTAGCTACCGGTCGATAGACAAGATTATGTTTCTTGACTTGCGTAATAACTTTTTTCTTTCCCTTCACCCTCTGGAAACCATCATCATTAGTGACTTTCATTGGTTCTTCATTTAACTTTTTATGATGAACATGTTTCGGGCATTGAGTGTTCGAATGGCCAAACACTTCACATAAGGAACATCTGGGGGGCTCCCAATCATATTCAATCTTAATCTCCGAGATCTTGTTTGACTCCCCCCACGTATCCGGAACAGCAACAACCAGCTTCCTTTTAATGTCCTGATTTGCATGAAGTTCAACTTGAACTCTAGCAAAACTACTTCTTCCCCACGATTCCTTACACATATTGGCAGTGTAAGAATCAACACTTATCGGATCTAGGGAACAAGATAACCCAAGTTAAATGTAATCTAATACAAGGCCAACAGTTTACACCATACTTTGCTATTTTCTGGCTAAAAGGCAAGTAGGGCATGTATTAATACGTATAACTAATGTACAGTTATCCGATCTCAATTAAGGAAGGGAATAACAATAAACGGAGAAAGAAACAGGATCCATGTGAGTTTCTAGCCCCATTCCTTGTTATGTTTTCGGGGCTATGTGCATACTCGATGTGATTGTTAATACACTTATCCTAATTGATAAGTGTATACCTTATGTGATTATGTGAAGGGTATGAGTAATTGCTTGTCGATACGTGAACGATCGTCGGACTTTACACGTACTGTCAAGAATGATATGTATAATGTATGTTTGATAAGTATGTACCCATGTATGAATGAAAAATTATGTATGGTTGTATGGTAACAAAGAGGAAACCGGGCCCTAATAAAACACAAGGTAAGAGGGAACCGAACTATAATAAAATTCGAGGAAATAGGGAACCGGGCCCTAATAATACTCGAGGCAAGAGGGAACCAAACCCTAATAATATTCGAGGCAAGAGGGAACCAGGCCTTAATAATACTCAAGGAAAGTAGGGCGTAATTCTCATTAAAACGTAAGATATGAAGGTAAGTAAAAGTATGATAAAAGTATGATAGTATGTATGAAAGTATGTAAATATGAAGGTGTTGTATGTTGTATGATTAACTAGAACTCACTCAGTGTAGCTGACTTTTAGTATGCACGCAGGTGAGTAGGATGAGGCAGCTAGCTTGAGCGGGGCACGTGGCAAATGAATAAGAGGCTGGCATCTTAAGACCCAAGACGATTTATGTTTAAGTACTTTGTTTTTTAAAGACAAGATGTTTGTTTAAAACTAGTTATCGATAAATGTGTGACGTTTTATGAATGTTTTAATATTTCGCAAGTGTTTTTATTAACTCTGATGATTACAAATGTGAGGTACCGGTAACGGGGCCTTACAAGTTGGTATTAGAGCAAAGTTCGAGAGATTTAAGCTTCCTACATTCTTAGACTCGAACAGAGAGAATGGGATTTGAGTAAGCAAAGAAAGAAGATACCAGTCTCAAGCAAGCTCAGTAAAGGTAAATGTACGATTGGATAATGTATAATAATGTAGAGATAGAATTAATTGATTATCATATTTATTAAATGTTTGAAAGTTGAACTTAGCACAAATGGACTCATAAAGGGAAGTGTATATGAAACGGAAAGTAACATGATCAGCTAATCACCCCTGGCCTCTGTTATTACCTGTTAGCCTTACTATCCTTGTACTAAATAGTTCCTTGAGTGACGAAGTTTGTGTTTTCTTTTTTTGAATACGATGGCTGGAGCTGGAGAAGTCGTGAGGGCAGGAGGTCGCACGGGACGTCGTGGCAGGCGAGGTACTGTCCGACCACATTTTGAAGAGACAGCTTCCAACACAGGAGATTAAGGAAGCGCAGCTGGTCGAAACCCAAGCAACAACGAATGGGTGCAACTGGATCCCGCAATTCAAGCAGCTATAGTTCAAGCAATAGCTACTGCTGTGAAGAACTTAACTCCTGAAGGGTCCGCTAAAAGTTGTGAAAGAACTGCTGAAGGAGCAGGTGGAGATGGTAAAAAGGATTATGAAAGAGAGAGGGAGGCCTCGAGTGTAGTCAAGTCTGTGAAAGTTGATGATCAGAGAAGGGGCCGAGGTGGGTGCAACTACTAGTTATTTAAAGGTTGTGATCCACCGAAGCTGACAAGTTTAGGAGACGCAATCGCTACTCTCTAGTGGAAAACCACTACGGACAAGGTTATCCGCATTAGCGAGTGTCGTCCTGAACAAGCTGTCGGTTATGCCACCCAATAGTTTGGTGATGAGGAGATGTATTGGTGGGAATCTATTGAGCAAAGGAAGAGTCTAGAGGAGATTAAGGCTATGAAATGGGAGGATCTAAAGGAATTGGTGATGAAAAGGTTTTGTGCTGACAGGGAAATTGAAAGAGCGGAGATGAGGTTCCTAAATTTGAAAGCTAGAACGATAACACATCGTGAGTATACCATCGAGTTCAATCAAGTGTCTAGGTTGGTACCCGATATGGTCAACACCGAAGCTAAGAGAATCAAGTGTTATGTGAGGGGATTGCCACGGAATGTTTGCATACAAGTCAGGGAGAATAAACCTGGTACTTTTGACTCTACTGTCGAACTTGCAGAGATGGTTTTTGAGGACCTGGCTGTGGATGATGTTGTGGTGGGAGGAGAGAAGAGGGATAAGAAGTGGGTCGCTCCCGTTAAACGGCCCGGTAATCATTTGTGGAACTCCAAGGACAAGAAACAGAAGGTGTGGGAGAGGAAATCGTATAAAACTTGTGGTAAGATGCACGGTGGAGAGTGTAGGTGGGGTATTGGTTCTAATACGTGTCATAAGTGCGGGAAGATGAATGCTGGGGAGTGTAGAGTTGGATCAAATGTTTGCTACAAGTGTGGAAAAGTAGTCCATTATGCTCATGAATGTAGTGCTAAGCACGCATGTTACAAGTTCAGTAAGACATGTCAGTTTTCTAGAGAGTACACCGATGATGGGGCAGGGGGGAAGCAGAAAGAAGGATGTTGAACCAACGAGACCAAAGCATACATGTTTCTCATCTGAGGAAATGTCTTGCCGATGAAACGTCCCACATACCATTGATGGACATCGAGGTTGATGAACAGTTGAACTACTACATTTAGCAGACGATAGAAATTTGTCAGGTCCCCGATTTAAGGTAGATCTTTACAAAATCAAGTCATAACTCACACAAATAAATGCGTCGACAAGGGAGTTAATGACGGGTTGCTATTTTTAGAAAGATAGAAGTTTGTTAAAGGTGGAATCAATAACAAACAGGGTAGTTGCTGAACAATAAATCAAAAGGTAACTAACACAATCAAGATTCACTCAAAAGATTTCCATTTATATAATGTTCATCATACAAACGTTAATCGATTTAGGGTTTCTTGAAGGGAAAGCTATTTCGGTACAATTCTATTCAGCTGTCTATCTTTTTGTGTCTGCTGTGTTTTCCGTGTCCTTAAGGTGTGACCTAATTATTTCTTTTATAGGCCTGACACCTCAGGACAGCTGTCATTCCTTCTAGAAACCCTAAAAGCTAAAACATATTCAAATTACATATTCAGAAATAATCCTAAGTGTAAAACAAGTCTTCCGGGTAGGATCTGCAACAATATTCATTTTTCAAGTAGACTGTGTGCTCTGCCATCCTTTAGAACTTGGTAACATAGAACTGTGCTCGGGATCAGTTTCCGGGTAGACTTTTCTTGAAGAGTATTTTACCAAGTAAAATACTCACCGGGTAGACTTCAATCTTCTTGACTTTGCCAGACTTTGCCCGACAACCCTTACGATCAACCTTGTTCTTCAATGGTCCCTTCAACTCTTTGCTAGTGAATAGCTTATTAGCAAAGTGTTCTTGGTAGCACTGTTCCTTTCTTTAGTTGAACCTTGCCCGATGTTACTTAGAGATATTCCATTAAAACATCAAGCCTACTCGGACCACTGTATTATTAAAGAATACCTTGCCCGGTCTTCCAATCACTTGGCTTCATGAGCTTGGTTAGCCAAAAGCTTACTCCGGAGTGAACCTTACTTGGCTATGAAGAACAGACTTGCTTGATAAAGTGATCCTTGCCTGGACTTGCATAAACTAGTGAACCTTGCCCGGTAATACACTAATTTTCAAACCCTGCCCGGATATCCACTAAAGAAGACTTTAAGAAGATAACCTTGCCCGATAGACAAAATACCGTACAGGCTAAGTAAAAGCTTGCTCGGAAGTCTAAGGTGTGCTCGATTCCATAATTAGTCATTTCTGAGGATGTTGAGAAGATTCTAATCTTCAATCTGATCAGTTTTGGGTCAAATCTTGACTCAAAAATCTCCCCCCTGGATTGGAACACCTCAGCTGTTCCAAAACATTTCTATGGTTACTTACACTTAGTCAAAATACACATCAAATTAAAGTCAAATTACATATTCAGGTAACATAAACAATTACATATTCAAAAGCTGTCCGAAGACATTACAAAATAAAGCCTACTCTATGAGTCTTGTCTCTTCCTTTCATTGTAGGCAGCTTGTCTTCTGTCAACTATTACTGATGCAGCTCTTAGCTTAAAAATATCAAGGATTTGGTAGTTTGTGTGACATTCTAGAAAGACCAAATCCCTTATATCCATCAGATCTTCATCATGCAAATAAGTTAAGTCTTCATCTCTTTTGATTATCCCAGTACCTTTCCATTAGAGTTTCTTAGCACATAATGGTCAACATTTTCTTTATATTCAATCTCAATAATGATGCCATTCTTTTGAACTATGTAGTTGGGGCGTGTCATTCTTCTTTGAAGACTGATGCATGTATTCATGTTTGACAAAGGATTCCTATCTCTGACATTCATCTTGTAGTTCGTTTCAGCAATGTCCATTTTCTTCAACTTTCCAGTCCTCTTAGATCTGTGAAATTGGATAGTTTTCCAGCTTCTTTTTTCTTTTAGGAATCTGAATCCCTTGTCAGCTTCATCTCTGAAAAACTTAGAGAGATCATTCATTTGTCTTCCAGCCATCTTATTTCTATTTCGATAGTCATACAAATTGAGTGTGACCATTCTTTCCAGTTGTTCTTGACTGTACTCATAAAAATCACTTCTCACAACAATGTCTCTCAGTTGCCTACTTTCCATAATTACTTTAAGAGACTCAGTAACAGAATCAAAGTAGAGTTATCTTGGAAGATTCACATCTGATTGTTGTCTTTCTGTTCTTTGGGATCCAACCCTACTAGATCACCTCTTCTACCTCTTCCTTCTTGTGTATATCTTCTTGAAAGTGGAGGCCTGAATGGAATAGACTTCATGGGTTTTCAAGGCCTCAACTTGAAAGTATTGATGTAGATTGACTCTACCATTTAGGTGGAAGGTTGGCAAGTTCAACAAGATCATGTCCTGCTTGTTCTTTGAGAATAAGAATCATCTTATATATCCCACAATTATTTGACAATCCTGCAGGCACAAACTTTCCATCCACAAAGCTTCTAGGGTTCTCACCTTCCCTAAGAGCTTTTTCCCAATCAGCCTTTTGAATGTAGAAAAGATTTTTCAACTCTTCCTTTTCTAAGGCATCAAAAGAGGCTTCATCCATTCCCCTTTGGTTTATCATTATGCCCCTCAAAATCTTAATCATCTCTTCATTCTCCAAAGGAATTATAGGTTCATCAGTTGTTTCAGAATTTGATTCCTCTGGAATTGGGGTTTCAACATCAGGTGCTTCTTTTGATTTTTCTTTTTCAGTTTGAAGCTTTTGTTTCTCCCTAACAATCATTAATCTTCTCTTTCTTTTGGGAGGTTCTTGTTCACTTTCTGATTGCTCAGTAGGGGGTTCAGGTTGGACCCTTTTCAATTTTTCTTTTCTTTTCAATTTGTCGTATTGATCCAACACTGATTCTTTTGATAACTTTTCTACTACCTCAGGCTTCAACCCCTTTTCTAATAGGTATCCACACATACCTCCAAACTTCTTTTTCAATGCTTCAATCTTTTTAATCTCTTCATTTTCTTTTACAAATTTTTCTTTCACTTTCTCTCTTTCACTATTGTATAGATCTTGAAGCTTGTCATGATTGAAGTGGCTCATATCTTTTTCAGATGAACCATGCTTCCTTAGATAATCTCTGTGTTTCTGAGCATCTCTATTCTTTTGTTGCAGAAGCTTTTTGATAGTGTCATTTTCTTTTTCTAATCTCTGCTTCAATTCATCATCACTCATAGTAACCAAAGTCTCAAAGCTTATTCCAAAGCTTCTCAATTTCACAACCAATGGATGTTTCTTTTTAGCTTCCATCATACTCAGCTCAATGTTTGCCCTTTGTTCCTCAATCATTGTGACTTGAGGAGACACAACACTGGCAGCTTCTACACCTTTTCCATCATTGCCATTTTGATCATCAAATTCATCAGATTCATCAGACTCATCCTCATTTGAGTCATTTACTGCATCTATCTTGGGCTCATCAGAAGGTGGATGATCTGGGATTGGCACATTTGGCACTCCTTGCATGTGTTCTTCAGGCCTTAAGGTTTGCAAAGGTATTGCCCTAATTGGACTTGCCTCATCATCAGGAGTCTCTACAAAGTATTTATTTTGATTATCCCATCTTCCTTTCTTTGCAGACTCAGTTCCTTCAGCTGGTATAAATGATTCTGGTTTGTCCCTTTTTCTTGAGTATTTCTTTCCATACTTGGGATCATCCACACATTCCCATTCATCTGGGTTCTGTCTGATGTCTTCTTCAATCCGTTGAGGCCATTTCTTTGCAGCCATTGAGGCAATGAACTCACCAATCTCCTCTTCAGTCATCATTTCAGTATTCAAATTGGTAGGTTCAGCAGTTTCATTTGACTTCTTTTCAAGTTGGCTTTGGGGTTGAAACATACTAACCACCATAGCTAAGGAAATGTCTGCTTCCTCATCTCTTTTCAAATTAATCAAAGCATCAATCACATCTTGATCAGCCTCATCTTCATTTATCATTTTAGCAATATTGGCCTGAGTGATCAGTGCTTCCTGCTCTGCCAGCCCCTCTGGAGTCAAAGTTTGGGCCAAAATTTCCCTTTCCCTTATTTCTCTCATAATATTTGCATGTTCTTTCAAGGCAGCAACAGCAGCTTCAGCATCATCTTTAAACAGAATATCTTTCTCAGGATAAGCTTTAACAGGCTCTTCTTCTGTCACTTTTTCTTTACCTTTATCCATTCTTTTCTGCACTTCTTCCTGTTCATCAGTTTGCTGATAATCATCAATTTCTTTCTCAAGGGATTCCAGTTCTGGGTCATGCTCTACTCTCTTGGAACTTTCTTGTTGATCAATTTCAGTTTCAGTGAATACAAGTTCCTCAGTAGCAGCTCCTTCATCTATTTGAGCATCTGTCTGGACATCAGTTTCAGTTACTAATTCATCAGTTGCAGCATCTTGATTTGTCAACTCATCAGTTTGAATATCAGTGGCTACATTGAGAGCAAACCATGATAATCTTATCCATGGCTTCATGAGCTTGGTTAGCCAAAAGCTTACTCCGGAGTGAACCTTACTTGGCTATGAAGAACAGACTTTCTTGTTAAAGTGATCCTTGCCTGGACTTGCATAAACTAGTGAACCTTGCCCGGTAATACACTAATCTTCAAACCCTGCCCGGATATCCACTAAAGAAGACTTTAAGAAGATAAACTTGCCCGATAGACAAAATACCGTACAGGCTAAGTAAAAGCTTGCTCGGAAGTCTAAGGTGTGCCCGGTTCCATACTTAGCCATTTCTGAGGAGGTTGAGAAGATTCCAATCTTCAATCTGATCAGTTTGGGTCAAATCTTGACTCCACAAAATTGTTGATCGCAAGGAGAAGCAACTTCCTCACAAGGTTATACCTTTAGTAAAAGTGATATGGAAGCATCGCAAAGGATCAGATGCTACTTGGGAAGCTGAGGATGAGATGCGCAAGTTCTACCCTAATCTGTTTAAGTAATAGTTAGGTTTCGGGGACGAAACCTCTTTAAGGAGGGAAGACTTGTAATATCCTAAATATTATAATATTAAATGAATATTAAATAAAAAGAGTTGTGTGGTTATCATGTGTTAATTAATAATAAATAAAACAAAGGATCAAGGACTTGGAATAATTAAGATGGATTAAAGGGTAATGGGCCTTAGGTCAATGGGCTTTAAGGAGTATAAATATCTCCTTAAGCCATCCTAAAACCCTAGCTCTCATTCCATCTTTCCATAATCTCTACACACACATACACCTTACTATAAATGACGTAGAGAAAGAAAGAGAGAAGAAGCAAGATCTAACGTTAAATATTAATAGATCGTCTATATATAAGATAGATCCATGGTTTAAAGTTCACAAGCAAGCTAACCAAGACCAAACGAACGTGGAAAGGTATGTTCTTGATCTTAAACATAACACAAAGTTGTAAACTTGGTACTAAAATGAACTTAATGAACCTATAAAAAAGTACGGCTCGTTTAAGAAAACCCCATATCTAGTTTGAACGTTTAACACCTAAAGGATCAAACTTTATATCTTTCGGGTCAAGTTTTAACCGAGAACGTGACCGGAAACGATTATGGATTAATACCAAGCCATAACAAGGTGTTAAGGACAAAACGAGTGGTAATAGTGTGGAAAAGATACCAAACCCGTGGCCAATGTACCCAGACTTGTCGATTACATTTAGGGTCGCTTACAATCATGTTAAGTCACATACATGGTTCGCTTACATTAGCTGGACCCGATTACAATGGGGTAATCGCTTACAAATGGAACTCGCATACAATAAGTTAGTTCAAATACATGAAACTCACATACAAAGGAACTCGGTCACTTTAGGTTGCATACAAGCATACTTGCTTACAACCTTATGATTGAGCACAATCTGATTCCATTACAAATGAGGAAGTTGCTTACGATGTATATATATATATATCTTACATCGTGAGTTGCATACAAGTCATACTCGCTTACACTACCCAAATCGCATACATTGTACTTAGACTCAATTCTGGGAAATCGATTACAAGTGGAATCGCTCACAGTGAGCTTTTCAGTCGCATACAATGTGTTTGATCACAACCAGACCCGATTACATCATAGTACTCGCTTACACCCCTTATGTCCGTTTACAACTGAGGATTGATCACAATGAGATTCGATTACAAATGGAGGGTCGATTACAATGAAGATTTACACCAGATCAATTCAATTACACCAGGCTGAACTCGAATACATTATATACCTACATATATACACCCTCTTACAATAAGCAAACCCAAATACATTGAACTGACCGCATATGTCATGTATAACTCGCTTACAATGGACAGCGGGGCACACTGATGTGTTGCATGCTATATATATATACGAGTGTGGTACAATATATAAATAAGTATGCATCTCTAATGTAGTAATGGAAAGGTTAACAAGAGTTAGGAGTTAAAATAAAACGAAAGAAAACAATAATAATAAAATAATCAACTACCTAATGCATTAGGTTAGTAATAGATATTCCAAGAAAGAGAGAATAATAATAATATAATAATAGGAAAACCCTATATTAAATGCCTTAGGGTTTAGGGAACAAGATAACCCAAGTTAAATGTAATCTAATACAAGGCCAACAGTTTACACCATACTTAGCTATTTTCTGGCTAAATGGCAAGTAGGGCATGTATTAATACGTATAACTAATGTACAGTCAGACGAGCTCAATTAAGGAAGGGAATAACAATAAACGGAGAAAGAAACAGGATCCAGGTAAGTTTCTAGCCCCATTCCTTGTTATTTTTCGGAGCTGTGTGCATACTCGATGTGATTGTTAATACACTTATCCTAAGTGATAAGTGTTTGCATTATGTGATTATGTGAAAGGTATGAGTGATTGCTTGTCGATACGTGAACAATCTTCGGATATTAAACGTACTGTCAAGTTATAATGATATGTATATTGTATGTATGATATGTATGTACACATGTATGAATAAAAAATGATGTATGGTTGTATGGTAACGAAGAAGGAACTGGGCCCTAATAATACTCAAGGTAAAAGGGAACCGAACCCTAATAATATTCTAGGAAAGAGAGAACCGAGCCCTAATAATACTCGAGGCAAGAGGGAACCGAACCCTAATAATATTCGAGGCAAGAGGGAACCGGGCCCTGATAATACTCTAGGAAAGTATGGCCTAATGCTCTTTAAAACGTAAGATATGAATGTATGTAAAAGTATGATAAAAGTATGATAGTATGTATGAAAGTATGTAAATATGAAGGTGTTGTATGTTGTATCATAAACTAGAACTCACTCAGCATAGCTGACTTTTAGTATGCACGCAGGTGAGTAGGATGAGGCAGCTAGCTTGAGCGGGGCACGTGGCAGATGAATAAGAGGCTGGCAACCGAAGACCCAAGACAATTTATGTTTAGGTACTTTGTTTTTGAAAGACAAGATGTTTGTTTAAAACAAGTTATGGATTAATGTGTGATGTTTTATGAATGTTTTAATATTCCGCGAATTTTTTTATTAACTCTGATGATTAGAACTATGTTAATGAGTAAATCCAACGTCCAAATGTGAGGTACCGGTAACGGGGCCTTACAAGTTGGTATCAGAGGAAAGTTCAAGAGATTTAAGCATCCTACATGCTTAGACTCGAACAGAGAATAGGATTTGAGTAAGAAAAGAAAGAAGATGTGAGTTCAAGAATGCCATGTGTCACTCAGGCAAGCTCAGTAAAGGTAAATGTACGATTGGATAATGTATGATAATGTTAGAGATAGGATTAATTGATTATCTGATTTATAAACTGTTTGATAGTTGAATTTAGCACAAATGGACTCATAAAGGGAAGTGTATAGGACACGGAAAGTATCGTGATCAGCTAATACAGCTAGCCACTGTTATTACCTGTTAGCTTTACTATCCTCGTACTAAATAAATCCTTGAGTGATGACGTTTGTGTTTTCCCCTTTTAGAATACGATGGCTGAAGTTGGAGAAGTCGTGAGGGCAGGATGTCGCACTGGACGTCGTGGAAAGCCAGGTATTGTCCGACCGCATTCTATAGAGACATCTTCCAACACAGGAGATCGAGGAAGCGCAGCTGGACAAAACCCAACCAACAACGAAGGGGTGCAACTGGATACCGCAATTCAAGCAGCTATAGTTCAAGCTGTAGCTACTGCTGTGAAGAACTTGACTCCTGAAGGGTCCGCTAAAATCTTTGAAAGAACTACTAAAGGAGCAGGTGGAGATGGTAAAAAGGATGATGAAAGAGAGAGAGGGAGGCCTCGAGTGTAGTCAAGTCTGTGAAAGTTGATGATTAGAGAAGGGGCCGAGGTGGGTGCAACTACAAGTCATTTAAAGGTTGTGATCCGCCGAAGCTGATAGGTTTAGGAGACTCAGTCGCTACTCTCCAGTGGATAACCACTACTAACAAGGTTATCCGCATTAGCGAGTGTTGTCCCGAACAAGTTGTCGTTTATGCCACCCAATCGTTTGGTGATGAGGAGATGTATTGGTGGAAATTGATTGAGCAAAGGAAGAGTCCAAAGGAGATTAAGGCTATGAAATGGGAGGATCTAAAGGAATTGTTGATGAAAAGATTTTGTGCTGACACGGAAATTGAAAGAGTGGAGATGAGGTTCCTAAATTTGAAAGTTGGAACGATGACACATCGTGAGTATACCACCGAGTTCAACCGAATGTATAGGTTGGTACCCGATATGGTCAACACCGAAGCTAAGAGAATCAAGTGTTATGTGAGGGTATTGCCACAGAATGTTCACATACTAGTCCGGGCGAATAAATCTGGTACTTTTGACTCTATTGTCAAACTTGCAGATATGGCTTATGAGGACCTGACTGTGGATGATGTTGTGGTGGGAGGAGAGAAGAGGGATAAGAATGGGTTGCTCCTGTTAAACGGCCTGGTACTCAGTTGTGGAACTCCAAGGACAAGAAATAGAAGGTGTGAGAGATGAAGTCTTGTAACACTTGTGGTAAGATGCACGGTGGAGAGTTACGTGGGGTATTGGTTCTGATACATGTCATAAGTGCGGGAAGATGAATGCTGGGAAGTGTAGAGTTGGATCAAATGTTTGCTACAAGTGTGGAAAAGCAGGCCATTATGCTCATAAATGTAGTGCTAAGCCCGCATGTTACAAGTTCAGTAAGACAGGTCAGTTTGCTAGAGAGTGCACCGATGATGGGGCAGGGGGAAACAGAAAGAAGGATGTTGAACCAATGAGACCAAAGACCAGAGATTACATGTTGACTCAAGAACAAGCCAAGCAGATTCCAGATGTCTTCACAGGCACGTTTCTAGTAAATGGTATTTCCGCTTCAGTATTATTTGATTCGGGTGTGAAAAAAAGTTTCGTAGCCACCCCATTTAGTAAACTAGCTAAAATGAAATTTTGCCGAGTGTCCGAACGTTTATAGTAAAAACCGCTAGAAACACTTCGGTTAAAATAGTGAAAATGGTTAAGGACTGTAAGATAGAGTTAGAGGGACATGAGTTCCCTGTTACTTTGTATGTTATAACCTTAGGAGGGTTCGATGTGGTTTTGGGAATGGATTGGTTGTCAGAGTATGAGGCTCATATAGTGTGTAAGAGTAGGATGATAAGGTTAAAGTCCTTGGATGGTAGTGCGGTGACGGTTTATGGAGATAAGGAAAGTTCTGAGCTTAATGTCATTTTGATGATAAAAGCCGAGGGATTGTTAACGCGAGGGTGCGGTGCCTACCTGGCGTATTTTGTCAACGCTACGCCCGAGATGAAAGAAATGAAAGATGTTCTTATCGTGCGTGACTACCCAGAAGTATTCCTTGAGGATCATCCGGGGTTGCCACCGGAGCGAGAGATAGAATTTCAGATAGACCTAGTACCAGGAGCCCAACTCGTCGCTAAAGTGCCTTATCGTCTAGCACCGTCTGAGATGAAGGAATTGATGTCCCAACTGCAAGAACTCCTCTACAAGGGTTTTATTAGACCAAGTGTTTCCCCGTGGGGCACACCAGTGTTATTCGTGAAGAAGAAGAATGGAAGCATGAGAATGTATATAGATTATCGCGAGCTGAATAAGCTTACGGCAAAGAATAGATATCCTTTGCCAAGGATTAATGATCTGTTTGAGCAACTGCAAGGTTCAAGTTGGTTCTCACGAATAGATCTCAGATCCGGCTATCATCAGCTAAAAGTGAAAAAAGCAGACATCCCTAAAACAGCGTTTTGGACACGGTATGAACACTACGAGTTCCTCGTGATGTCATTCGGTCTAACGAATGCTCCCGCGGCATTTATGGACATGATGAATAGGGTGTGTCGGCCTATGTTGTATAAATCGGTAATCGTATTTATTGATGATATACTAATTTATTCAAAGAAGAAGTATGATCATGCTGAGCATTTGAGAGAGGTATTGGAGACTATGAAGAAGGAGAAATTGTACGCTAAGTTTTTGAAATGCGCATTCTGGTTAAGAGAAGTACAATTTCTAGGTCACGTGATTAATCCTGAAGGGATTACCGTGGACCAATCTAAGAGTAAAGCAATAACGAATTGGAAGACTCCATAGAATCCGACTAATATACGAAGATTCTTAGGTTTAGCTGGCTACAATAGGAGATTCATCGAAGGTTTCTCCAAGAGAGACGCACCGTTGACCGGTATGACCCGAAGGTCGGTAGTATTCAGTTGGGGAAAGTTCCAAGAAGAAGCTTTTGAGGAGTTGAAGAAAAGACACACGCAAGCTCAAATCCTTGCTTTACCCGATGGTGACGAGGATTTGGTTGTTTGTACTGATGCTTCGTATCGTGGGTTAGGTTGCGTGTTGATGCAATGAGGGAAAGTGACAGCTTACGCGTCTACACAATTGAAAGTCCATGAGAGTACTTACCCGACGCATGATTTAGAGTTAGCAGCAGTAGTGAATGCTCTCAAAATATGGAGGCATTATCTGTGTGGTACTAAGTGTACCATTTACACAGATCATAAGAGTTTAAAGTACTTCTTTAAGCAGAATGAATTAAACATGAGACAGAGAAGATGGTTGGAGTTGATTAAAGACTATGACTGCGATATCAAATACTATCCTGGTAAGGCTAACATGGTCGCCGACGCGCTAAGTCGTAAGAACGAGGAAGTCATTGCAACAGTAAAGTCATACCAGCTAATTATGAACTCAAGTCTTTTTGAAAAAATCATCAAAGTGCAGTCAGAGGTGTTAGTAGATGAAGGGTTAGTGAAGAAAGAAAGAATTACGTCCAGCAAGATGAGTTGATGGAAAACACTCATGGTGTTAAGACTAGGTTTGACCGTATGTGGATCCCACGACATGGAGATCTTAGAGATCGAATCTTAGATGAAGCTCATAAGTCAAGATACTCAATTCATCTAGGAGCTACATAGATGTATCAAGATTTGAAAAGAGACTACTGGTGGCCAGGGATGAAAAATGATGTGGTGGATTATGTTAGCAAGTGCTTAACTTGTTTACAAGTCAAAGCCGAACCTTAGAAGCCTTATGGGAAAATGCAACCACTTGAGATACCTGAATGGAAATGGGAACACATCACCATGGATTTCATAACTAAGCTACCACGTACAATTAAGCATCATGATACCATCTGGGTGATTGTGGACCGTTTGACCAATAGTTCTAACTTTCTGCCTATACGAGAGGCAATCTCATCAGAAACATTAGCAAGTTTATTCATAAAAGAGGTTGTAACTAAGCATGGAGTACCGTTATAGATCGTGTCTGATAGAGATACTCAGTTTACTTAGCGGTTTTGAAAGAAGTTCCCTGAAGCTATGGGGACGAGATTGAACATCAGTACGGCATATCATCTTCAAACAGATGGACAGTCTGAGAGGACGATCCAAACCCTTGAGCATATGTTACGTGCTTGTGTTTTAGATTTTGGTGGAAGTTGGGATGATCATCTGCATCTGGCAGAGTTCTCCTATAACAACAATTACCATTCAAGTATTGGTATGCCACCATTTGAGATGCTTTATGGTAGACGATGTAGAACTCCCATGTGTTGGGGAGAGATTGGTCAGAAAGAGATGGGAAGTTTAGAAGTTTTTCAAGAAACGTCTTCAAAGTTCTATCAGATTAAGGCTAGAATGAAAGCTGCTCAAGACAGACAGAAGTCGTATGCTGATAAGCGGCGACGACCGATTGAGTTTAACGTTGGTGACAGTGTGATGCTCAAGGTCTCGCCTTGGAAAGGAATCATTCGATTCAGAAAGAGAGGAAAGTTGAGCTAAGGTACATTGGACCGTTTATGATTTTAGATCGTGTGGGTGAAGTAGCTTACAAGATGGAATTACCCGATTAGTTAGAAGAAATTCATTCAACCTTTCATTATTCTCATCTGAGGAAATGTCTGGCCGATGACACGTCCCACGTACCATTGATGGACATCGAGGTTGATGAACAGTTGAACTACATTGAGCCGCCGATAGAAATTGTTGATCGCAAGGAGAAGCAACTTCATCACAAGGTTATACCTTTAATAAAAGTGATATGGAAGCATCTCAAAGGATCAGATGCTACTTGGGAAGCTGAGGATGAGATGCGCAAGTTCTACCCTAATCTGTTTAAGTAATAGTTAGGTTTCGGGGACGAAACCTCTTTAAGTAGGGAAGACTTGTAATATCCTAAATATTATAATATTAAATGAATATTAAATTAAATGAATATTAAATAAAGAGAGTTGTGTGGTTATCGTGTGTTAATTAATAATAAATAAAAGAAAGGATCAAGGACTTGGAATAATTAAGATGGATTAAAGGGTAATGGGCCTTAGGTCCATGGACTTTAAGGAGTATAAATATCTCCATAAGCCATCCTAAAACCCTAACTCTCATTCCATCTTTCCATAATCTCTACACACACTCAAACACACACATACACCTTACTATAAATGACTTAGAGGAAGAAAGAGAGAAGAAGCAAGATTGAACTCTAAATATTAATAGATCATCTATATATAAGATAGATCCATGGTTTAAAGTTCACAAGCAATCTAACCAAGACCAAACGAACCCAGAAAGGTATGTTCTTGATCTTAAAGATTACATTTTCATTAACGGTTGGCCTTGAAACTTAAAACGAGAGTAGATCGGGTATAAACATAACATAAAGTTGTAAACTTGGTGCTAAAATGAGCTTTTCAGTCGCATACAATGTGTTTGGTCACAACCAGACCCGATTACATCATTGGACTCGCTTACACCCCTTATGTCCAATTAAAATTGAGGATCGATCACAATGAGTTTCAATTACAAATGGGGGGTTGATTACAATGAAGATTGTACACCAGATCAATTCAATTACACCAGGCTGAACTCGAATACATTATATACCTACATATATATACCCGCTTACAATAAGCAAACCCGATTACATTGAACTGACCGCATATGTCATGTATAACTCGCTTACAATGGACAGCGGGGCACACTGATGTGTTGCATGCTATATATATATATATACGGGTGCAGTACAATATATAAATAAGTACGCATCTCTAATGCCGTAAAGGAAAGGTTAACAAGAGTTAGGAGTTAAAATGAAAAAAAAGAAAAGAATAATAATAAAATAATCAACTACCTAATCCATTAGGGTTAGTAATAGATATTCCAAGAGAGAGAGAATAATAATAATAATAATAATAATAATAATAATAATAATAATAATAATAATAATAAAAATATAATAATAATAGGAAAACCCTATGTTAAATGCCTTAGGGTTTAGGGAACAAGATAATCCAAGTTAAATGTAATCTAATACAAGGCCAACAGTTTACACCAGACTTTGCTATTTTCTGGCTAAAAGGCAAGTAGGGCATGTATTAATACGTATAACTAATGTACAGTTATCCGAGCTCAATTAAGGAAGGGAATAACAATAAACGGAGAAAGAAACAGGATCCATGTGAGTTTCTAGCCCCATTCCTTGTTATGTTTTCGGGGCTGTGTGCATACTCGATGTGATTGTTAAGACACTTATCCTAAGTGATAAGTGTTTGCCTTATGTGATTATGTGAAAGGTATGAGTGATTGCTTGTCGATACGTGAACGATCTTCGGATATTGCACATACTGTCAAGTTATAATGATATGTATAATGTATGTATGATATGTATGTACACATGTATGAATGAAAAATGATGTATGGTTGTATGGTAACGAAGAGGGAACCGGGCCCTAATAATACTCGAGATAAGAGGGAACCGAACCCTAATAATATTCTAGGAAAGAGGGAACCAGGCCCTAATAATACTCGAGGCAAGAGGGAACCGAACCCTAATAATATTCGAGGCAAGAGGGAACCGGGCCCTAATAATACTCGAGGAAAGTAGGGCGTAATCCTCTTTAAAAGGTATGATATGAAGGTATGTAAAAGTATGATAAAAGTATGATAGTATGTATGAAATTATGTAAATATGAAGGTGTTGTATGTTGTATGATTAACTAGAACTCACTCAGCGTAGCTGACTTTTAGTATGCACGCAGGTGAGTAGGATGAGGCAGCTAGCTTGAGTGGGTCACGTGGCAAATTAATAAGAGACTGGCATCTGAAGACCCAATACGATTTATGTTAGAGAATATGTTTGTTTAAAACAAGTTATGGATTAATGTGTGATGTTTTATGAATGTTTTAATATTCCGAGAATGTTTTTATTAACTCTGATGATTAGAACTATGTTAATGAGTAAATCCAACATCCAAATGTGAGGTACCGGTAACGGGGCCTTACATGATTGCTTGTCGGTACGTGAAGGATCTTCGGATATTGTGCTTACTGTCAAGTTATAAATAAAGATATGAATGTTATATGTAAAGTATGGATGATGTATGAACGTTATGAATGAATGCTTGTCGGGGCGTGAACGATCTTCAGATATTGCACGTATCGACTAGGAGTATGATTGTTAAATGAATGATGTGAAGAACGCCTAGAGTGTTCTTATGCTATGATGTAATAATTGTATATGCAAAGTAAGTGTATGCAGGTATAGTAATGGTATATGAGTTCTATGTCTGATGTAGTAAGTTAGGATGGCAAATCCCTCTAACTTCCGTTGGACATAGACTTGGCATGTGATGGCGTAGTTAAGGACTGCAGGCCTTTTACCAACTATAGACGATAGATGAGAACGTAGTTAAGGAATGTGAGCCATATACGTACTTCAGATAGGAGCCAGCATAGGAAAGGACTGCGGACCTTATACATGTTGTAATAGTATTGTGGTAGCAAATGGGAGGACTGCGGATCTCGTACGTGCTATGAAATAGGTTGCAACGTAGGGAAGGACTGCGGACCTTGTACGTGTTGTTAATGTAGGAGGGTATAGGGAAGGACTGCGGACCTTGTATGTACCACGAAAGGATGAACATAGGTAAGGACTGTAGACCTTTTTCGTGTTCACGACCTTGAGTATAGGTATAGACGGCGGAATATGAACATACTCTCGGTGGAATGGGGTAAGTATTAGTATGTATGTATGACAGAAAGGTAACTGGTTAAGTATGGATATGTATTTTCGAATATGTAAGTATGTACGATATGTGTATGTATTGTATGTCACCTGATTAACTAGAACTCACTCAGCGTAGCTGACTTTTAGTATGCACGCAGGTGAGTAGAATGCAGCTAGCTTGAGCGGGCACATGGTGGACGAATAAGAGACTGGCATCCGAAGGACTCAAGATGTTTTAATGTTATTAACGTTTATTTTGAAAGATAAGAATGCTGTTAAGACATGTTCATGAAGTAATATGTAATATTTACTGAAAGGTTTATATTCCGCGAAAGTTTTAATTAACTCTGATTTGTAGGAACTGTGTTCATGAGTAAATCCGACGCTAAAGTAGGGCTACCGGGTTCGGGGCCTTGCAAGTTGGTATTAGAGCAAAGTTCGAGATATTTAAGCATCCTACATGCTTAGACTAGAACAGAGAATGGGATTTAAGTAAGAAAAGAAAGAAGATACCAGTTCAAGATAGCCATGTGTCACTCAAGCAAGCTCAGTAAAGGTAAAGTGTCTGGTTAAATAATGAATGTTAATATTAGCTTAATTGCTAAAGGAAGGATATGTGAAGGTTAGGGATAGGATTAATTGAATGTTTGATTGATTAACTGTTTAAAAGTAGACTTAGCACAAACAGACTCATTAAGGGAAGTGTATAGGACACGGAAAGTAACGTGATCAGCTAATCACAGCTAGCCACTATTATTACCTGTTAGCCTTACTATCCTCGTACTAAACAGTTCCTTGAGTGATGATGTTTGTGTTTTCCCTTCCAGAATGCGATGGCTGGAGCTAGACAAGTTGTCAGAGTAGGAGGTCGCACTAGACGTCGTGGCAAACCACAGATTGTCTGACCACCTTCTATAGAATCAGCTTCTAACACAGGAGAAGAAGGAAGCACAGCTGGGAGAAACACGGGCAACAAAAAAGGGTATCAGCTTGACCCTGCAGTTCATGCAGCCATTGTTTAAGCTATAGCCGCTGCTGTGAAGAACATAAGTCCTGAGGGATCTGCTAGAATACATGGAAGGACCACTGAAGGATCAGGATTAAATGGTAAGAAGGATGATGAAAGAGAGAAGGAGGACTCGAGTGCGGTAAAGGGCGATGATAGGAAGAGAGGCCGATGTGGGTGCAACTATAAGTCCTTCAAAGGTTGTGACCTACCGAAACTAACTGGTTTAGGAGACGCAATCGCTACTCTCCAACGGATAACCGCTATGGACAAGGTTATCCGAATCAGCGAGTGCTGTCCCGACCAAGCTATGGGTTATGCTACCCAATCATTCGGTAATGAGGCAATGTATTGGTGGGAAACTATGGAGCAGAGGAAGAGTCGAGAAGAGATTAGGCTTTGAGATGGGAGGATCTGAAGGAATTGGTGATGAAGCGATTTTATGCTGATGCGGAGGTGGAGAGGGCTGAGATGAAGTTTCTGAATCTGAAGGCGGGTAAGATGATGCACCGCGAATACACAACTAAATTCAACCTCCTGTCCAGACTAGTGCCGGATATGGTGAACACCGAAGCGAAGCGGATCAAGTGCTACGTCAGAGGACTTCCACGGAATGTCCGCACATTAATCAGGGCTAGTAAACCGGCAACCTTTTATTACGCTGTTGGACTCGCAGAAGTGGTTTATGACAACCTGGCTGTGGACGATATTGTGGTGGAGGAAAAGAAGGAGAAGAAATGGGCTACTCCAGCAAAGCAGTCTGGTGAGATGATGACAACAACTGATGAGAGGAAGATTAAGGTTGGAAACAAGGATGCATGTAAGAAGTGTGGGCAAGTGCACTAGGGAGAATGCAAGACTGGGACGGACATGTGCTATAGATGTGGAAAGAGTGGACATTACTCTCGAGAATGCCCTAATCGCCCGAAATGCTTCAAATGCGGTAAAGCTGACCACATGGCTATGGATTGCAAGGAAACAGAGGCGGGAGGTGTGAAAGGATAAAGACGTAGGAAACTGCAGAGAGGAGCGCTCAATGAAGGAATAATTCCTTACGTAATAGTTTTATTTCGTTTTAAGTATGATTACCTAAGAATTTGTTTTGTGTTAAGGTTTAAAACTTATGCTTATCTATGACGACAATTTATTGAGTTTGGTTATGAATGATTATTTATGTTATGATAAAATGTCGTTTTAGACAATAGTGTTAAATAGTACGAAACAAGGTCCCTTGGAAGGACGAGACGAGACTTAAAACAGCGAGGGCCTCATGGACAAGCTACCTTGAATAACTAAAGCACATGAACACCACTCGGTGACTGCAAGTCAAGAGTAAGAAGGATAACCCAGAAAGCAAATACGATCCAATAATGTGCGTGAATAAAGGAAATGTTCCTTTTACAAGGAATAAGCTAGATTTCGGGGACGAAACCTCTTTAAGGAGGGAAGACTTGTAACTTCCCGAAATTCTAAAATAATATTTAATATATTATTTGCGTCGGGTGAAATAATTGAGTCAGTGGAACGATAACAATAACAATAATAATAATAATAATAATATATGAAAGAGTAAGTAGGCTATTTAGATGGAATGAGTTATGGACCAAAAAGGAAAGATGGGCCTTAGGTCTATGGGTTTAAGGGAGTATAAATACCCCCATAAACCCTAATCCTTTCGATTTTCCATCCATATTATCTTTCAAGAATCTCTACACACTCTAAAAACACACACATAGCCACCATATACGGCCATGAGCAAAGGGAGAGATCCAAGACCAAAAACCAAGATAAAGATTGATAGATCTTGGATATTTAAGCAATACACAAGATTGTAGTTCATAATCAAGCTAAACCGTAACCTAAAAACGAGTAAAGGTATGTTCTTGATCTTTAAAGCTTATGTTTTTATGAACGGTTAGCCATGGAATTAAACCCTAGAGTAGATCGGGTATAAACGAACCATAAAGTAGTCTTTCATATCTTATTATTATTGTTATTATTATTATTATTATTATTATTATTATTATTATTATTATCGTTCCACAAACTCAATTATTTCACCTGACGCAAATAATATATTAAATACTATTTTAGAATTTCGGGATGTTACACTATGTACAATACATGTTCATAGTCCCAATTTCCAAAACGTTTGTAGAAAATCGGTCATAGGTAGTTTATGATACAAATACTTAGATAACTATGCACATCATCATGCACATAGTCCCGGTAAATAATTGGTCATAGACCACTTAAATCATGATAATAAATTGTGTAACAATAAATAGTGCAATAAACGACAAGATAGGAATAAATGATAGCTTGAATACCATTATAAATAACCATAATTCTCTTTCATAACAAAACTGGATATTTAATGAAGTAAGTTAATACATTAGATTTAAATGAAAAGAACTAAATAAAAGAAACGTCTTTTGCATAGCATGTCTTCATAAAGGGTTAGGCTTAGACTTGGGAACCGTTGATGTAACATGCATGTCCTTGAGCACCTTGAGTAGCTTGGTTTACTTGAGGTTGGTTGATTGGGATTTGGTTGACTTGAATTGGTTAAATGGGTTGGGCTTGAATTGCTTGGATGGGTTGAGCTTGGATTGGTTTAAGTTGATTTACCTGGGCTTGGTAAGCTTGATATTGAGTGGGTTGAGTTGGGTAGGATTGAAATTGGTTCATGTTTACGAGTCTTGGGCATGCGTTGCGATAATGGCTTGGGTCTCCAAAGTTGTAACAAGCTCTAATAGTTGAGGGTGCTTGAGTAAACGGTTGAGCATAAGGTAAAGTTTGGGGTTGGGTAAGAGGTGAGGTAAATGGTTGCATCATGAGTTGGTTGCGTTCATGGCATGTGGTAAAGAGGTGACCAAATCAATCGCAATTGGTGCATTGACGACACTTGAGGTTAGGCGAATGGTGAAATTTACACGTATCACATAATGGGTGGGGTCCTGTGTAGGGCTTCTTGGTGGGTTGGGTTTGCGATTGGGCCAAGACATAGTTTTAGGAATTGGACTTTCTTTTATTGTTGCGGTAATGAGGAGAGTTTTTGTTGTTGTGCTTGAAGGATTCGTGCTTGGAAGACTCGGGTTTAGAATATTCGGGCTTGGGTTCTTTGGTGGGCTCGAATACAGGCTTATCATTGGCTTTTTGGAATTTTGTCGCGTTAAGGTCCCAACCTTAACGTGGTTTTCGGTGAGGGTACCGGCTAAGGTGATGGCATCATGGAGGGTTTGAGGGTCACGACTTAGGACGTAATCTCTGATTTGCATAGACAAACCCGAGATGTACTTTTCAATTGAACGTTCAAGGGGAGTGACCATGTGGGGGATGAGACGACTCAGTTCATGGAAACGATCGTTGTAGATGGTGTCGTTACCACTTTCTTGTTTCAAATTCCAAAACACCTCTTCCAACATTCGAGCTCATATTTCGGGCAAAACTTCTTGAGCATGAGTTTCTTTAGCTCATCCCATGGCAAGGCCATGGCAATCTCAGCGCCAAGCATGCGCTTCTCACCGTTCCACCAATTGAGGGCATTCTTCTTGAGTACGCTAGAGGCGTAAGTGGTTTTCTTGTCCCCGGGACGTTCACAGTGGAGGAACATGCTCTCCATTTCTTCTAACCGTTGGAGGAGAATAGTAGCACCATCGATACCGAAGTATTTGGGCGGGTTGGAACTTTTGAATTGTTTGATGGAGCAAGCAATCGGGTTCAGAGTTGTGGATGATGTAGGAGCATTCACATTTTGGAGTTGAGAGATGATTGTTAGGAGGGCTTCCCGATTCCCTTAGCGATGCGGTATGACATGCTACTGGCCGAGTTGTCGGTGCAACGGTTACGGTTGATAAGCCGAGAAGAAGACATGCTTCAATGACGACACATGAAAAATTTATTATGTTTCAGAAAAAAATAAAAATAAAATTGTATAACTATGTGAAATTTCGAGTTTTGTGAAAATTCATGAGAATACAAAATAAAATTTTAATAACCTTAACTTAGAGTATTGATGAAATTGATAATTTAAGAAAATATTCAGTCTTAACAAAATAAAAAATTTAAATAAAAATCTCATCGAAATTTAAGAGTGTGATCGTCACATGACCACGTTTGATACAATAAGGGTAGTAGATTCAGGTACGTCTGGTGTGATATGCTTTGGCTTAATAAGTTCCACACCCACACCGAACACTCCAGGAAGGCAACCGGGTCTCAGGTTGATTGAGATTTATGCGCATTGCACTTCCTTATGCTCGCAAGCCTAGGTGTCAAGGGTTCGGTGAGCAAGTATGTCCCTCTTACAATTTCTACATATTCGTCACCCGAATCATCCTCAAGGAGAGGGAAGTAAAAAGGTGGGATTTCTTAAGGAATTTCCCGATAGAAAAAATCGTCCTAGGGTTTTTTTAAAAATAATTTTGATGGTGACGCATAGCCTCGGAATAAGTGTGTGCTTTTGTGTAAAAGGATAATATTAAATCATTAAATAATATTTAAGCTACTGCAGACAATAATAAAATTCAGGGTGCAAACACGTAAAGGCATATCACGTATAAGGACCCTAAGCAAGCTACTAGGTCGTTAAATCTAGCCACCTATCTTATAGCCTTCGGCTCTGATACCAATCTGTCACACCCCGACCAAAGGCGGCGAAACATGTTGAGGCGTAACGCATTGATTGGACAGTAGCTCAAAAGACACTAATTAAAGTGACAATTATTATTAAATTTCATTAACATTAAATCAAGTACACAATGACAATAATTAAATAATATAAATCATCCTTTTGTGTAACATGAATAGATATCCAAAGGTCAAACTATTGTCTTCAATCTTGAATAATATCAACTAGTTGTACCTATAACATGTATGAAAATAGAGTTTGTCAACATGAATGTTGGTGAGAATACATAAGTTTTAGTTATATATATATATATATATATATAGATATAGATAAATCACAATTCATATGTAAATGATGAGTATTACAATTCTTATGAAATGTAAACAACTAAATAGACGTGGACCCGTTCTGATACGAAATCAAAGTACTTGGGTAAATATATGATCATACTAGATGAGTATAGATGAGGATGAGATACCAACCACCAAACATAAAATAAACAATTAAGCACGTAAAGCATTATCATAGAGCATGCAATAATCACACATAAACATATATCGAATTGTGTTATGAATAGATAAATAAATAGAAATGAGTAATTTAAATAGGGTATACATGCCACCCCAAAATTTAAAAGATGAAAAAGGGGGATATGTAAACACACGTGTAGTAATGGAGACGATGATGAGAAGACAATTTAAACGAGCTAGTTAGTTCAACGGTAAGTCCCGACGATTAGAATATCTGAATGAGAGGACCCATGAGGTAGAAATAAACGACGTGAAAAAAAAACTTCGATCGTTATTTCATAATGGCTTAAATTCCCATTTTAGTTTACTATTGACAAATAACGGTAATTCGTTTATTATTTTTAAAAATGATGTTTAGTAAAATACTTCTTGTTTCAAGCCACTAGTTTGTTTGTTGTGCTCATAGAATTCACGTTAAGAAAATATATAAATCAAGTGCATCAATTATTATATATAAAAAAATATTAAAGTAGGTTGCAGATTAAAAGTTTATAGAAAATATCCAATAATATTAATTAAAGTAGTGACGATGAATAACAATAACAATAATAATATTAATCACATCATTTCCTTTATAAAATTAACAACTCTTTTAACATTTAGTCGGATGGTCAAGATATCTAAAGAAAACTCTGTAATATATATATATATATACACACTATATTAAAATACATATAGGATGGGTAAAAGGGTAATTTCACTCAAAAACAATTAAATATAAGAGGTACAATACGTTAAAGCAGATGTACAAGTGTTTTTAGAACACAAAATTTGAATAACAGAACACGCGGCCAGATTTGGAATTCAAAATTCAAAACGCCAGCTTCACGAAAAGAGGCATAGAAAAGATAAAACCCTAACGGGCATCCAATTTCAAAATTCAGATGCACCTCTCAGTCGTCTCTCGCATTCTCTCAACCCTAAAACTGCTCTGATTTCACTTTCTCAAACCTCAAGCGACGGAATTGGATGGTGCCGATTGTTTTTTCCAATAACGGGCAGATCTATAACACACCACCACATTTTTGCATCAATGGAGGTTCCAACCCCATGACTTGTATCTACTCTCAGGTGCGTGTTATCTTCATTCTACATATATGTAAATTAAATCAATAATTATATTGATTATTGGTTCTTAATCTATCATAACTATATTGATTTATTGTCTATTCTAATTGTTGCAGATTCAAAACCCTATGTTTGCACTACCTCAGTTGAATTTCTAGTTTGTATTCGGTTTCATTTAACTAATTTCTTTTATTCATTCTCATTTCTTGTTAACTTATTTATGTTTTTCTTTTCTATTTGTATCCATTTTCAACAAGTCTATGTTCGATTGTTGTAATCAAGGGTTCTAAATTTAGGGCTTTATTTTTTTGTTGGCTTTTGAGGTGTATATTCTTCATATTGAAGACTACATATAGTTGGAACGATGTTTCTGTTTTCATTTTTTATCACCGGTTAATAGATTGGTAAAATATCTTTTATATTCCAATATATTATAATTATTAGAAACCAATCTTCACTGAAAATTTTACTTTATGTTAGTTACTTCGTGTTAGTTTATTGAATCCTTTAGGTTGTTAAGTTTATATGCATGATTTTTATATGACTACAAATTCACAATTCAAAGTAGATTTAGTTGGAGTTTGTGTGAATTGGATTATTAATTATATTAGAATCTGAATTTAGGATGTCTTACATTTTTTAATCTGCTTTTGATGATCTTTAGAGAAAATATGATTTGATACAGGAAAAATGAAGAAGGACAAGAGAATGACGGCGACGATGAAGATGAGGAAAGCAAGGGGTCTAGCTAAAGGGGAGGATAGCACAAAAAAAGGAACGGGAGTTCGAAGTGAGCAATGACTTATTCGAGCTTTAAGGAACCGGTTAATGGCCTACGAGGTAGAGAAAGAACGTCTAACGATATAACAAGTCCATGTAGAGGCTTTCTGCTCCCAAAATTTTTCTGATGAAAAGGTAAGTACATTGTTTTTATATTTAGGGTCTTTAGATTTTACATTTTCTTACAAGATTTTGTGTAGATTGATGCATGGATCAAGCACTCAGCTCAAAGATATACTAAATGGTACGTGTTAACTGCCATTTATACCTTTCAACTCAATCCTTAAAACTTTTAAGGATCGAGTTGAAATGTTATATACGTTCTTCATATGATTTAGGTTTTAGGGAATTTGGGATTTATTTATATGATTTAGGTTTAGGGAATTTGGGACTTTTTTGTATGATTTTGGTAGTAATTATGATTTGGGGTGGATTTCATGGAATCTTTATTTGAATATGCAAATTTGAAAGTGTTGTTAAATAAAAACAAGATTCTCATGAATCTGAGACCAAAATTTTTTCCATACAGTTATATAACTTATATTTAAGTAAACCAACGTTGCTAACCATACTTTTTAACATGGTTACTATTTGTACCCTCAAATTAAATGAGTAGTAGTTTGATTACAAACAAACTTTTCATTTAGAATGAAAGAAAAGATATATCGACTACATATGCTAATAAGTTGTACTTCCATATTAAACAAAATGGCTTTTAAAACTGAGGCTATTTCATAGAAGAGCTGCAAAAAGTCAAATGGGTTACAAGTCATAGTTTTGTCAAGATTTGAGTCATTAGCACAGATCAAATTTGATTTTGGGACAATTTCTAATCGGATCAAATTGCTCGGCTTTAATGGGGCCATTGAACTTTCCCGTTAGAGAAAGTTAAAGGTTTGTGAATATACAAGTTAATGATTTCTCAATGTAAGTTAATAGGATACTTATTTTGCAGGTTTTATATTTTGAGCATGAAGAAAACGGTTTACTGAATCTCGCTATGCAGGTTTGCAGTAAAGTTGTTTATTCTTATGGTTCATATATGTAATATTTGCTTTCTTTATGTGTGAATCATTCGGTTACCTAAGATTCTTTATAAGTACAGTTTTGTTCTCTAATCTGTGGTATATTAGTTTTCGATTCAGGGACTGATGTTGTTCTTATTGAAGGGGGACGTGCAAATCCTTCTGCGAATAACAATGAGTGGTCAACAACTAACCGAAATAGCGTCCCTGCCCGCTTATTTCTGGTAACGAATTTCATTAATAAACTTATGTCACAAATCTCAATAGAATAAGAGTTTACTTACTGTTGTACGTTGTTTATGTGGCTGGTTATTATATTTGGGGATGAGTATTAATAACAGAAATAGCGTCCAGTTAAGTATTATTATTATTTTTTTGTTTTCAACACATAAGTATTTATATTACATTTGACTTTTTATACAACCAAATATCTACCTTTATTAGCTGCTACATGAGTACATTCTCCGTTGCCCGATCCTTAGAATATTGGGTGGTAGGCCCGGTGCTTCAACATATCTTATTTTTTTGGGTAAAGGGATTCACCTGGTTAAATGCATTCCACACAACCAAAAAAGTACAAGTAATATGACAGAGTGCCATATTAGTTTTCATGTATGACATGCCATACAAGAGTAAACAAAACCAAAACCACCAAACACTGGTAAACACAGCTAAAGCTTACACAAGAACCAAGTAAATAAACAAAACAAAAACAAATCAACCATTATCATCAATTTGGTGGGAAACTCCCCGCGGAAAGTGCCAATCCTCGAGAACCCGATTAACCCGTTCAGAATTCTTGAACTTTAGAGTCATAAGCTTTAGGCGCGTACCCCTAATGATTTCGTCCGCAACAATCTTAGGAGTCTTCAAAGAGTTCTTGAAAAGCCGGTTGTTTCGCTCCTTCCAAATAACGTAAACCGAAGCCCCAAATAACAGCCGATTAACAACATTATCAATAGAGTTGGACATTCCAAATTGAGACACATATTGAAGAATATTCGCCCAACCATTCCTGCACCCCTGAAACTTCCCTTTCATTTTTACAATACTCCAAACCTCAGAAGAGAACTTACACTCGAAGAAGAGATGATTACGAGAATCCGGCTCTCCATTACAAAGAAGGCAACAATACAAGTTATGATTTGGATACCCACCAATTTTCCACCCCATAATACGATTCTGCGTGCTCAACCTATCATGAAGCACAGTTCACAACATAAAGGAGTGTTTTGGAACACATTGAGAGAACCAAACAACATGCACCCAAGACACCTTATCAGCCGGTCTCCGAAGAAGATGCCATATTCCTGAAGCCGAGAAATTCATTGAAGTCCCATTCTCATCCATTACCACGATCTTGTCCCTCTTATCCGGACAAATACTGACCTCTTTTAAGTTCGAAAGAATTGGATATCTCAAAATCCAATCAGGCGGCCAACCCCAGTTATTATGATGAACAACATCATTGACACAGGTCTCTAAAGACAAGCCAGCCCGATGTATAGCTCTCGGGTTAATATAATCACTTAAAGGACAAAGATCATCCCATTTATCATACCAAACTGAAGTAGATCTCCCATTACCAATTTCATGGCAAATAAACTGTCTAATACGAGGACGAAACTGAAGAATTTTCCTCCACCCCCAAGTACACGAGTTAGGAATCTGCAAGCTCCAAAAATTTCGCCCCTTCATTTTATACTCATGAATCAATTTAACCCACAACGAATTACGACCATTGATTAAACTCCAAATATGATAAACCAGAAGAGAGTTATTGACATCCCGGATACGCCGGATACCCAAACCACCTTCACATTTCGGCTGACACACAATATCCCAAGAGACTTTATGTTTTCCCTTATTGTGACCATAGTCCCAAAGGAAATTTTTAATTCGTTTCTCAAGATCAGCAATAAGTCTAGAAGGGAGTGAAAACACAGCAGACCAATAAATATATAAGGACGACAGAACAGACTTGACCAGCTGAAGTTTACCCGCAAAAGATAAAGTTTTATTCTTCCAATCTCCAATCCGACTATCCATACAATCCAGCAACCTCTTACAATCACGGTAATTTAACCTCGTAGAAATAAGAGGAACTCCCAAGTATTTAACCGGGAGCCTTCCTTCAACGAAGGGCATAATATTCAGAATACCACTTTTAACGCGGTCCGGGACATTACAGAAAAACGCGGTATTTTTCGGAACACTCGGAGTAAGCCTGGACATATCTTTGAAATCATTCAGAGCCCCCATAATAGTTTTAGCAGAATTCACATCACCTCGAGCAAACAGGAACAAATCATCCGCAAAGCAAATATTGATAATATTTAATTTTTCACAATGACGATGAAAACGGAACGATCGTTCAATACGAACCTTTCGATGCAGAATTAACGTGAGAGCTTGCATAACCAGCGTGAAAATATAAGGGGACATCGGATCACCCTGTCTCAGACCTCTTTTACCACTAAAGAACCCGTGTAAGTTCCCATTAACGGATATCGAAAAGGAAGAAGTGGTTATGCACTCCATTATCCAACGAATCATCCTGTCGTGGAAACCATACCCAAAAAGAATATCACGAATGAAATCCCAACTGACCGTATCATAAGCTTTCTGGATATCAACTTTAAAAGCACATCTAGGCGGACCATTATTAGTGTGATAATTATGCATTAATTCTTGGGTCAAAAGAATGTTATCATAAATCCTACGCCCAGGAACAAACGCAGACTGATTGATATCAATTAACGACTCCAAACCCTTCATCATACGAACCGAGATAATCTTGGTAATGCATTTATATAAAGTGTTGCAGCACGAGATGGGACGAAAATCATTAGGAGTCAAAATGGTGGTCACTTTGGGAATAAGGGCAATAATAGTGTGGTTAACCTGTTTAAGGAGACTTCCTTTTCTGAAAAATTCATGAACCGCCAAACAAACATCTTTCCCAACAATATCCCAAGAACTTTTGAAGAAAGCCGAGGAAAAACCATCAGGCCCCGGCGCTTTGGAATTCCCAATCGAGAAAAAAACATCCTTGATTTCCAAATCGGATATAGGTCTAACCATAAGCTCCGCTTGAGAGGCCGAAAGCTTAGTAGTAAAAATCTGATTATCCGGTTTTCTTAATGGTTGCAAATCTGAACCAAAGATGTTCATAAAATGATTAACAAACACCGAAGGAACATCCGACCCCTCAAATAATCGGCCCTGAACATCACTTATAGTATCAATACGACCTCTATGGTTTCGCATTTTCAAAGAATTGTGAAAGTACGCAGTGTTAGAGTCACCAAGCTTTAACCAATCGACTTTAGCCTTCTGTTTAAGGAATTCTTCCTCATCTCTAGCCGCCTCATGATAAGCCTTAAGATAACTACTCTGCTCTCGAATCAACTCCAAATTAGTAGGGTCAATGTCAAGACGGGTTTGACAAGCATCCAGAAGGGTTCTCAGATCATTAACTTTCTTGTGGAGATTGCCTTGCCGGTGCAGCAAAGAACGGATTGGAAGTTTTAAGTTTTGGAGTTTCTTTACCACGCGAAACATGTGATAACCATTCACCTCAATTTTCCAGCCGTTAGCAATAATATCATTATAACCCGGTTTTCCGATCAAAAAATTAGGGAATTTAAACGGTTTAGGCTTACCTTTAATAAGAGAGGGGAATTTCAATAAACATGGAGAGTGGTCTGAAATCCGGTACGGAAGGAACACCGCCGAAGAATCATTAAAAATCTCCATGAATTTAGAGTTTCCCATCACCCTATCAAGCTTTTTGAAAAGACCCATACCCGTTTTCGGTTTATTGCTCCAAGTGAATTGGAGCCCGACCCCATTTATATCCTCAACTTCAATGTTCTTAACACAATCACGAAAATCAAGCATCCCAGTGGAAATTTTGGAAGAACCATGTAAGCTGTCTTCCAAATTAAGAGCACAATTAAAATCTCCTAGTAAAGCCCACGGTTTACCACGAGTGAATTGTTTATGAACAGCAAGATTATGCCATAACTCCCTTCTTTTCAAATAACAATTCTCAGCATACACGAAAGAACCATACATCACCTTGATATCCAGCTTAAACTTTAACTGAACGTGAAGAACCTGGTTCGAATAATCAATAACCATAAGATCAACCAAATCCGTATTCCACCCCACAATAATCCGAGTACCTTTATCACAAACACTACCATTGCTGGTCCAATCCCAATTTTTACAAATCTTCTTACAAACATCAAAAACTGCGTTTAATTGTACGTGAGACTCAAGAATAGCACACACCTGAATATTATTATCTTGGATTACCTTACGAACCTCTTTTTGTTTAAGAGGACGGTTCAACCCTCTTATATTCCATGAAGCAATAGTACCCATTAAGCACCCAATTCACCCCCTCAGAACCAATATCCGCTTTCATACTGTTAGCCACATCCGTAAACAGCTCCTCCACATCATCCTCATCTTCATCACTTTCTGGTTCGTCCACCAAATTATCAAACCGGTTATGGGTTTGGACAGAATGCATTTCCTTTGACTCAACCCCCACCGCCTTAGAAGCTGCAGGTTTACCCACTGGATGATTAGTGTCTTGTCTTTGAGAGGGTGGTTTATTTGCAGGCTGTGTCACAGCAGGTTTAGTAACCGGTCGATAGACAAGATTATGTTTCTTGACTTGCGTATTAACTTTTTTCTTTCCCTTCACCCTCTGGAAACCATCATCATTATTGACTTTCATTGGTTCTTCATTTAACATTTTCTCCTGAACTTGTTTCGGGCATTGAGTGTTTGAGAATCCTGTGTATCCTAATAGAGTATACAAACTGAAGATAGTTTCTCCATGTTTGAGGCTACTCAGCGACTCCCACCATAAGGAAACTTTCATATGTTTAAACCAACGCAAGGGCGATCATCCTCCAGTCCTCCTCAACCTGCTCCAGTCTTCTTCACCAAGTCGGCTCTATCGTCATCTTCTGGCACTGCTCATGGTCAGAACTCTAGTTAGATTCCCTATATTCCAAAACAGACTCAGGAAAACATAGCTCTAATGGCGGAATTCATGAACTGTTATAATGCATTTCTGGCTGGAGACTTGGTTCAACCTGTGGTAGCTGCTGAACTCGATCAGATCCATCCTGATGATGTTGAGAAAATGGATATTTCTTGGCAAATTGCCATGGCTATTTTTCGTGCCAAGAAGTTCACTAAGAGGACAGGCAGAAACAATTGGAACATGCCTAATAATCAAAAGGTGGGTTTTAACAAGGACACTTTGAGATGCTACAACTGTCACGAGCCGGGTCATTTTGCTCGTGAGTGTACTAACCCAGCGAAGGAAGGAAACACTGAAAGGGCGCTGGTTCCAGTGGGTAATGCTAAAGGTGAGACTGGAAGTAGTTCGGGAAATGGTGAAAGGGGTATGGTTGCTCAACAATTCTCTTGGGAGGATCAGATGGCTGCTCTCAACATTGGAAATCAGACTGCGAACTTCTCAAATGTTGAAGACACTGAAGAAGAGAATGCTACTGAGGAGTAAGTCAAGGAACATCAATTTGCTTATATGGCTTTCACCTCTCCTAACTCATCTAAGGTAAGTTTTCAACCTTGTTCTCTAGACTGTATTGAGAAGATAGAGTTATATAAGCTCCATAATGATAACTTAATTAGAGACATGGAAAGAATAAAATCTGAAAATTTCAAACTTAAGAAAAATGAAAAAGGGTTTCTTGATAAGATAGAAGCTAATCAAAAGGATTTCTCGAAACTTAAGTCTGAATTTAGTTTAAAATGTTGTCATTACCTAGATGCCAAACACGAAATCGTTGAACTAACTGCTAAACTGGAAGCCTCCAAGTTAGCAATTCTGAATCTAACTAGCAAATTTGAAAGGGCTGAATATGATTTTAAAAAATTCGATGCCTCCATTGAAGTAGTTAACTCAATTATTAAAAATCAATTATGGTGGAAAGAAAATAAGGGTGAAGGCATAGGATATAGTCAAGTTCCCCCGCCCTATAATCAAAATTATGTCGGTATTCCTGTTACCAAAGAACAGGAAGAAAAGATAAAAGGGATGAAGTACGACAAACAAGATAAATGTGGTTGAACTAGTTCTTTGAATGCTAGTGAATCAACTTCAGGAGTGAACGATTCTAATGTTTTTGCTTCGAGTGCAGAAAAAGTAATTGTGAAGGAATGGAATAATGAGTACGACGACCCCTGTTTTGAATTTATAATGACTTTTTTTCTGATGTTTCTTTAAAACTACCTGTTTTGAATTCTGTTATTCCGACTGTTTGTGTGTGATCTGTTTTAAAGATCAAGGATTCTTGTGTGGTTGATTCTGTTAAAACTTTAAAATTCTGATAATTTGGTTTCAAATAATATTGAAAATTCAAAAAAATCCAACAAATATTTGCCACCTAAATTTGTTAAAGAGGGATGCTCTAATGACAAACAAGGTGACAAGTTCAAAAATGTGAAAAATGGTCCTCGCAATTTTAAGCAAACTGGTCCACACAACCAGTCCAGACGAGGAGCTTCCCAAAATGATTTTTACATAAAACGTCAAATGTGTTTTAATTGTGGCACTCCTGGTCATATTACCAGAAACTGTCCACATCGTCCATATGCTCCTTATTATGGATTTTATCAGAGGAATATGCCGTACATGCCTCATAATTCTTACAGGAAAAGATTCAGGTATAATCAGGTTAATTTCTCTAACAATGATGAACCAAAACAAGTCTGGCAGGTTCAGTCCTCATCAGACCAAGCCTGACATGTTTCGCAATAGGGTTTGAAAGTGTGTTACAGCTTCAAAAACGAACACACATTCTAAGGCGAAAAGGGTAGAGAAGACAAAATCTCGTCCCTCTGGCCCAAAAACACCGGAGATGAAGCAAACCATCCGTACTGATAATGCCAAATCCTACAATGGTGGACATAAATGGTTACCCAAATCTCCGGTGAAAGAGTCTGCAAACCAAATGTTTGATGATCAAAAGGATATGTCATGGAAACCCGTGACAACTCTAGATGAATTAGGGTCACCCAGTGTAACTATGTACTGGGTACCAAAATCTAACTAATCCCGCGCTTCGTGCAAGGACAACTATGGAGAAATATCATCAGACCTTGGTATGTTGATAGTGGCTGTTCCAGACACATGACATGAGACATTTCACAACTTCACAACATTCAAACTTTCAATGGTGGGTATGTGTCTTTTGCCGGAGGAGAGAAGGGGAAGATTACTCAAAAGGATACTTTAAGTAACAGTGTTCTTAAATTCGAAAATGTTAATTTTGTTCTAGAATTGAAGCACAATTTATTGAGCGTTTCTCAAATCTATGATAAAGACTTTTCAACTCACTTTACTAAGAAAGAGTGCTTAATTTTGAAACCTGGTATAATTATACCAGATGACTGGATTCTTGTTCGATCACAGCGAAAAGATAATGCTTATGTGATCAACATGAACAAAAATGTTCCTAATGAAATAACATGTTTGTTTTCAAAAGTGTCGGAACACAATGCTATGCTTTGGCATCGTCGTCTTGGTCATGCTAATACAAAAAAAACTTAAACCATCTTGCTAAAAATAATTTGGTCCGTGGTTTATCCATTAAAGATTTTGTTATTGTTGAAAAATGTGAGGCATGTGCTTTGGGTAAACATCATCAATAAACTCATAAACCGAAATTGATCAACTCCATTTCATTAGTTTTTCAATTGTTACATATGGATCTTTTCGGTCCAGTTCATGTTTTAAGTCTCTCCCGCAGCTCTTACTGTCTTGTTATTACTAATGATTACTCACGTTTCACTTGGTGTTTTTCTTGTCAAATAAGAGTGAAACTAAAAATTTGATCAAGAAGTTCGTTGTGCTCATGGAGAACCAACTGAATTTGAAGCAGAAAGGAATACGTTGTGATAATGGCACTGAATTCAAGAATGCGTCTTTAAATTATTTCTGTTCAGAAAACGGGGTGATGAGTCAGTACAACTCTGGACGGACACCACAACAAAATGGTGTGGCCGAAAGAAGAAACAAAACTCTCATTGAAGCGGAAAGGACTATGTTGTGTGATTCTAAGCTGCCATTATTCTTCTGGGCAGAATCCGTCAACACGGCATGTTATGTTCAGAATCGGGTGATAATTAACAAATCACAATTGAAAACCCCATATGAGATTGTCTATGGTTACAAGCCTACCGTTGCACACTTCAGAGCTTTTGGTTGTTCGTGCACTCTACTGAATATCGAATCTACTCTGAAATTCGGGGCTAATGCTGATGAATGTTACTTTGTTGGTTGTGCAGGTAATATAGCTTATAGAGAGTCTACAAGTCAACCAAACAGATTATAGAGTCTTATGAAGTTCGTTGGTTGGAAGAAAACGAGATTGATGCTCGTGTTGGTCCAGACTGGTTATTCTACTACAATGAACTCTTCACACCGTTCAACGTGCTTCATGTCCTCAACTCAAACATCTCAGGTGAAACTCTCGTAGACACTGTGAAAGAAGATCAAAATGCTGTGTCCCATATATCTCTGGTTCTGGAAACCAATCGATGTCACTCCGTCAATATCTGTAGATCAATCAGAACCCGTCACAACTCCATCATATTCAACTCCATCAGAAAATACTTCATCAATTGAATATGTCATTGGTAATGTTATTCCAAATGAATATGTCGTCGGTACCTCGTACTCACATAGTACAGCGACTTCTGGATGGAAGAACCCTCTTACTGATATTTATGAGCATTTGTCAAACTTACACTCTACCTATGATGTTTCCGATCATTCAATTCCATCGAGGATTCAGAAAAATCATCCTATTGAGAATGTCATAGGTCCTCTGGAAATGGGTGTGTCCACTAGAAGTCAGACAGGACACATCCACAGTTGTTTGTTCTCTTGTTTCATTTCTCAATTTGAGCCAAAGACGGTAGAAATGGCACTTCAGGAACCCAATTGGGTTGATGCTATGCACGAAGAGTTGAATCAGTTTGATAATTTGAAGATTTGGACATTGGTTAAGTTGTCGGAAGGAAAGAAAGCTCTTGATACAATATGGGTATTCAGAAACAAGCAAGACGACACTGAGGTTAATGTACGAAATAAGGCACGGTTGGTGGTTCGTGGTTTTCGTCAGGTTGAGGGACTAGATTACACTGACGTCTATGCCCCAGTGGCAAGACTTGAGGCCATTGGAATTTTTCTGGCCTACACATCGTTCATGGGGTTGACAGTGTATCAGATGGATGTCAAGACCGCCTTTCTGTATGGTGAAGTCAAAGAAGAGATCTGTGGATCAGCCACCGGGTTTTGTTGATTCTAAGAAACCGAATCACGTCTACAAGCTTAACAAGGCGTTTAACGGGTTACATCAGGCTCCTCGAGCATGGTATGCTACATTGACCGCACATCTTCTAGATCATGGCTACAAGCGAGGAACCATTGATCAAACCTTGTTTCGAAAAACTGTCAGAAAAGATTTAATTCTTGTCCAGATCTATGTAGATGACATTATTTTTGGATCCACCAGCGCTGAGTTGTGAATAAAATTTGAAGGTGTAATGAAGAAAAGATTTGAAATGAGCTCGTTGGGTGAAATGACAACATTTCTGGGTTACAGTTTAACCAAAGCTCGGCAGGAATTTTACTGCATTAAGGGAAGTATGTTGTGGACATGTTCGCAAAGTTTGAACTTCAAGATTCCAGGAGTGTCAACACTCCCATGGCAGAAAGGCCTCTACTATCATCTGATCCTGAAGAGAGTCTCGTAGATCAAACGTACTATCGATCAATGATCGGGTCTCTGATGTACCTCACAGCCAGTCGTCCTGACATCATGTTTGCTGTCTGCCAATGTGCTCATTTCCAGGCTAATCCTGAACTCTCTCATTTAATTGCTGTTAAACGTATTTTTAGATATCTGAAGGGACAACCGAAATTAGGTCTTTGGAATCCCAAACAATCATAATTTTATCTTTATGCTTTTGCTGACAGCAATTATGGTGGAGATGACATTGACAAAAAATCCACATCTGCCGGATGCCAGTTCTTAGGAGATCGTCTCATTTCATGGCAATGTAAGAAACAATAGACGGTGTCTACCTCGACCGCTGAAGAGGAGTATGTTGCCGCATCAGCTTGCTGCTCTCAGGTTACCTGGATGCAAAAACAACTGCTGGATTATGGTTTGGAATTTCTTGATACTCCATTTTTTTGTGATAATGATGCTACCATTACAATTGTGAAAAATCATGTACAACACTCTAAAACCAAGCACATTGATATTAAAATTCATTTTATTCGTGACTGTTACGATCGAAAATTGATTCACCTTGAACAAGTTCACACTAACAACAATGTGGCGAACTTATTTACAAAACCGGTCGGAACAGCCAAATTTAATGTGCTTGTGAGTTTTCTTAAAATGCTTCGTTTCGAGGATTGAGTCTTTTTGGGAATAAATTTGTACATATTTGTTTAATTTGCACAATTTAGGAGGAGAAAAATCAAAAAGTCAAAAATAGTGTGTGTGCGTTGTTTTATTTATTAAAAAAAGGATCGTTTTTCAAGATTCACTCTCGCATAAAATTATGTCGGTCGCTCAAGTTTGAAGGACATATACTTATATATGGTTGGTCCGGTGTTCTAATCTTAGACTCGCAGGATAGCCATTTACCTAAAGGCTGAAAGCATCCGGGGCGATTGTGATGTGTTTTGTGTTTTGCATTCTTTCATTTAAAATTATGTCGGTAACTCTGAGCTGGAAGGACATGTATCTTCATACATGTTTGGTACGGTTAACCACTTGTGGTCATATAGGATAGCCATTTACCTGAAAGCTTAATGTGACTGGGATGACTGAATTCTTAATACTTGTGCTTTCTGTAACTCCTTGGGAAGTGATATGATTATTCTGGTTAACTACTTTTTTGAAGCTTCAAAATATTTTCAAATGAAAATTGATCCAACCTTTGGAAAATGATAGATAAATTATTTTTGTGTGCCTAACGGGTGAAGTTATTAAGCTTAAAACGCTCTAGAACAGTCATTGATTTGTATGGTATCTTTCCATGATGCGTAAAGTTGAGATGATTTACACTAAATTTGCTAAACTTACTGTGGAGAGTCATTTTGAAGTAATGTGCGTGTACCAAATACATCTCTCCGAAGGATAGGCAGAAAAGCAATTTTCCAGTCATACACGAGCCCATTAGTGTCTTGATCACCAAAACTATTGTGTTATTAAGTTATTTCAAAAAAAATAAAAAATAAAAAACAAAAAAAAGGTTTATTTTATCTTATTAAAGTCTTTGTTCTAAATATTTTAAAAGCTTAAAGGGTCAAAGTAGAACTACAGAGATGGGGGGCACACAACTAAGTCATGTCATGTCTCGAATGAAAGGCTTGTCAGTTCACTGGCTTGTAAGTCCAACGTTCAACCTTAAAGCTTAAACTCATGTTTGTTTATATATAAAAATCTTTTGATCAAGCACTAGGGGGTTGGAGTCAAATTGGGGTGATCTGGAGAAAGCCAAATACGCTTTGAGAAGAGATAGGAGGCATCACAGGTCCATGAGTGATGTCCATCTAAGATTTATGCCAAACTGAACCTAAATCATATCACCGATGCAATGAAAATCATGCTAAGTATGTTATACCTGCTATCAACCTGTCTCTTTTTGTCATAAAAACGTTGAACATGAATCCTAGTGACAGCCTCTTAAACGATATGATTCCATGTTCGGATCTTTTCATAAAAGGCGGCGTTTTTATCAAAACTGAAATTTGATCTCAAATTTACTGAATTCAAGGGGGTTCTTTTGTATGTTAATTTTTTTTTCTTTTTATTTAGTTTAGTTTGTTTTATTTTATCTCGTTTTGTTTGTTTTATCTCAAAACTACTCTCCTCGATACGTGTGATTTAACTGGGTCACTGTTAATATTTTTAAATTGTCTTGGGCTACATGTCTTGTGTGGGTTAGCATATCTTTGGGCTGACAAGATTGTTTTGGGCCTGTTTAAGGGTTCTCGGCCCAGGTTAGTTGTGATATAAAGTATATCCCATCTTCCATTATTGACTCTTCATTCATTCAAAAACTCTCTCTCTCACAAACAACCTTGTCAGCCGAGATCAATCTTTTTGCATCATCTAATTCCTTTAAGCTACTTTTATTAGTGTTTGCTGATTCACAGGTAAATGGGCAAAGGCTCGAGCTAATGTTCTTGTAGATTTCGTGTTCTTAAAGGACTTGACTTATGATCAGCCGGATATCATGGACTAGTGGAGTCATGGGTTATTAGGATCAGTAATTAGGGATTTCAGTTGATATATTAGGGTTTAATGGAGTTTTTCAGTTGCCAATCTGTAAATCAAAATGGATTAGTTGCAGGTTTAATGGAGCTTTTGGATACCTCAGAGAAGATGGCACATGTTTCAAGGGAGAAGCTCAAAGGGTTTTCGGCCTCCTGCTGTGAACCAGTCAGAAGGATCTCGGTTAACTTCGTTAACCGATATCTCCTGGATTTGACTGAGAACACACGTTCTCGGTCAATTTGTTGTTCGAGATCTCCTTGATTTGACCGAGAACACATGTTCTCGGTTGTTTTGTTGACCAAAATCGATGATCTTGACCGAGAACTCATGTTCTCGGTCAATCTTGACAGAAAACCCCTGTTTGACCAATCCCATGTGGACTTAAAACTCAGCATTGGGCCTGATTACCTTGTTACAATTTTATTTGTGATCTTATGGGCCAATAATGAGATGTTGGGCATGCTCATCAGTCCTATGGTCAAATCAATGAGAGCCCATGTTTTAACAATAATCTGACTAACTTATCTTAAAATCAACCTATAGTCAAGTTTACATTTTACTAATTTGACTCGTTTGGTGCAGTAATGGCTGATCAGGCTTCGTTAAAGTTTGTGGACACACATAATATTGCTGGACACTTACTTGATCCACCATTAACTCAAAAGGAGTTCAAGTCTATGAAAGTCGGCCTCAACACTTGCAGGATTTCTCATGCATTACGAGAAAGCCCTGTGATTTGCATGAAGATGATCACTGATTTTTGGAACTATGTCTCAATCAATCCACGAGGTCCAGATGGAGCTGTGTCAATAGATTCCAATGTACAGAATAAGCCGGTAGTTGTCACAGAGACTATCATAAGGGGGGTACTTATGTTTGGTGATCAACATGATTACCTGACGGAATACTCTACTACTGTTGTCTTTGAGATTCTCACCAGGATGGGTTATGAGGGTACTTATCCTCCAGCAATCAAGAAGTTATTTCACCCATACTAAATAATTTTTATACACACTTTCTTCACATGCGTGTCGGGAAGAAAGCGAGGATCTGACAAGATAAGTCATACTCAGATGTCTGCTATCGTTGCTCTGATCATGGATTAGAATTACAACTATTCCAAGTTTGTTTTCAATGAGATGATGAGCAATCTGAAAGGGAAGAAGAAAGAGATGTTTCTCATGTATCCAAGATTTCCACAGATGATTTTCGATTCACACTACATCGACCTCGTCAAATCTGTTGATACCTTGGATATGAAATCAATGGGACCCAACTCCTTTGGTTTAGTGAAACATTCCAGGAAAGGCTCCAAGATAGTCTATCAGGGACTTCATGCTCTCGAAAAGTTTGGTAGATTTGCTGAAACTGAAGCTATACAAGTTCTCAAGTTGCCGATGAACATGTTACACCAGTTCAAAGGCGTTCTGCTACCTTTGAGATCAGTTCAGACGAAGAAGAAGAAGAAGAGATAGAACACCGTGAGACAGATACTGCTCCGACTGCTGAGCAATTAAGTGATTTTGAAGCTTTTAAAGAATTACTACAGTCAACTGCATTGAAGCCTCCTCAATCAGCTGTTGCAAATGAAGAAAATGATGATATCCCCGAGGAACCAGCCGCCGACCTCATTCCACGCAAACGAAGGAAGAAAGATCCGAGGTCTGGCGTGCTGGTCAGTGAATAGGAAGCAACCACACCAAAAACAACCACAACCACTAGCCTACAACCACATACTCACCAACCTGAGTCACATGCTCCTAAGACTCAAGTTGAACCAAGTGCATCCACTACTGAGCCACTAATTCAAGATCAGGTGTTTGATGACGTTGCTCGTGATTTTGATTTTGAGTAAGATATTCCACACACGGATGAGGCTGATATACCGTTCAATGCTGCTCCCTCCGGCTCATCATGTCCAGAAAATCAAGGTCAGTCAAGTTCAAATGATCCTGGTAAGGTTGCCCAAATTCTTGACATGCAAGAAAACTTTCTGCAGAACAAAGGCAAGGGCATTGTACTAGAAGATGCTCCGGTTGACGTACAAGCTCTCCAACATCGAGTCTTTGAGCTCGAACAAGATTCTATTGTTAAAGATGTACGTATTCAAGTATTGGAAGCTAGCAACACTGATAAAGATTCCAAAATTAAAGAGCTTAAATCTAGCATGGGAGAACTAACTGCTATCTATCTAGATCTCCAACAAAAACTTTTTCAAAAATTTGGAGATGAGTTCAAAAGCAGTACTGATAAGGCGTCCAACGTTGATCAAGTTGGTAGCTCTACCGTTCGTCCAATTTAAAACATAGATGAGTCAGAGACACTATAACAGTATATTTCTGCATCTCCAATCACCAAAGAGAAGTCAGATAGAGTTCAAAAGAAGCTGCTAGTGATGAAAAACTCAAATCAGAATGTCGTATCATCAGATCATCCAGATAGGTTCGTTGTTACTTTTCAAAAGGGTTTTTAAGATAAATATGGTGATCGTTCGAGAGTTGTGTCATGGGGCTTCGATGCTGAAAAGAACATGTGGTGGGTTAAGATGAAGTCTGGGACCACTGAGTATTATAAGAAGATGAAAGACTTTGGTTCTTGGACCAAAGTAGATCTCAGTGATTTGATAAACTCTCCATTCCACAATCCAACCAATGACAAACGCGGTAGGGATTTCTGGAACTTTTTGAAAAATCAAGTTGATCGAGGCTTTCTGACAATGCCAACTGCTGAGTCATTCTTGAAGAAAGCAAAGGGGGTTGTGGATCCGAGAACAGGAAAGACAATGGTTAACGTCATATGGACTGCCACAAAGAAAGCCACTCATATTCCTGTACCTGAAGCGATTCCAGATGGCACTTTGGACAACACGAGGTTCTGGATGTATGATAGTGTAACTGCCATAGTTGTTGTCAAATTACAGAAGGGCAAAGGGCAATACAGATTTGTTAATCCAAGGGATTTTTTGAAGTTTGGAGATAAGGACATCAAGACCCTCAGCTCTTTTCAGATAATAGCTGACCCGATATTTGAAGCGTCCGCAAAAGAATACACAAGCATGGTGGTTTCTATTATCAGGTGCAGGTTTTGGGCTGGTGCATTGAAATATGCTGACATTGATTACATGGAACATGACTGATGACCAAGCTACAAACCAAGAGGGAGATTGATGGGCCTAGATTGGAGTGGTTTGTACTTAGTCGATATGTGCTTGGGCAGAGTATGTTATACGGGGTTGGGCCGCGTATGCAAACCAAGATCCTAAGGGATCTCGGTGGGCTTTTGGTTGTTATTGGGTTATTGGGCTAGCTTGTTTTGGTTCCCTATATATAGAACATTTTTTATAGGGTTTAGGGTTGTTCATTAAGTTGTTATTCTTGTCCGTCTAATTGTTTACTAGACGAGGTTGTAATCGTTGTGGCACCCGACGTATAATAATACGTGTGTTTTGAAGCAATCTTTGTGTTACTCGTTTATGTTATTTTGTGTTCTTGAATCACCATGTATTGAAATTCCGCACCAATACTTGGTTTATTGATATCATAATTGTAGTGATCTAGATTCGGGACTTACATAAACAAACCATTCCTACTACACTACTGAAGCTGAAAAAGAAAAACATGATAGGCAGTTGGTGTCTGACATTCATGATACGTAAACCATTCAAAAAGAAATGGTAAAGAGGGCCAGTGATATGATGAATCAAAGTTTGATTAATGAAGTTTGCAAAGATGATAAGAGCTGGCCATCTTATGTGATTAAATATGTCAGGAAAAGGAAGAGGTATGGTGATAAAATTCCTAAAGAGGCAATGCCCAAAAATAAAAAAAAAACTATTCGAGTTGTGCCTCTACAAGCTGTGAAGCCAACTAATCTTGAAAATGAGCCCAAAGTTGATGAGCCCAAGATTGATGCATTGGTAGATCTGTCTGACTCTGAAGATGATATAGCTGATTCTCCTCATGTGAACATGACTGAAGTTCATATAGAGAATATTCAAACCATTCTTAATGATGCAAAGAGGGAATATCCTAAAGTAATCAGCCTGATGCATCGTGGATATCAATTTGATACCTTGGATGTAATGATAGAAAATCCGGGAAAAGAAGAATAAAGATACTCAAAGATTCCTAGCCTATCTGAGACTTCATGATTTCTCAGAAAACACAATTAATTCATATGAGGTTTGAGGAACTGGAAAGTGTCTACCATTCAACAAAAGAAAGAGTAAAGACGGAGGAATGGGAAAGATTAAAAAAGAAAGCTGCTGATCAAAAAGACAAACTTGAAAATATATACAACAAATTTGGGGGTAACTGTAAGTTTCTAATTGATCATGGTGTTTCCATTCAGCATGTTGAAAATATGAGCAAGAAAGCTGTGAAAGAAAGGTTCAGGAAAATATCTGAGATAATTCATTCTAAATCCAGTTCTACCAAAAGAAAATCCAGATTAATGACATTGGCGGAAAAAAAGAAGAAGGCATGGGAGGATGAGAAGGTGGTTATGTTGGAAAGATTGTTGACAGCAATGGGTGAGGGGGAGAAAGCAAAGAAAATGAGCATCAAAGAAAAATTATCCCTCTATGAGTCTGAGATGGGGAAATTCAATGAAAAGAAGAAAGGCAAGTCAAAGCCCACTTAGACTCCTCCTCTAGTTCAAGTGAAGGAAGAACTAGTTGAAAAAGTCAACTTGCTGCCATGGGAAGATGAAAACAGAATCAATACCTTGAAGGGTTTAATGATGAGAAAGGGCATGGCTGAGAATATGTTTGATAATCTTGGAAAAGGTCAACTGAAGGAACTCTATTATACAAAGAAGAAGAACTAGGAGTGGTTGGAGGAGGAGCAGAGGAGACTGTTGTCATTCCAGTGTGAACCAAGGGGGAGCATATCTAGAGACAAAGATCAACCCCATCTTAGCCTTTTAATAAAGAAACCATGGAAATGATTACAACTCTTGCAAAAGAAGGGGAGATTATCTTAGGCTGGTGATGATGACAAAGGATCAAGTTGTGAATCTCTATGAAAAATCTGGGCATGTGAGAAGACGTGCACCCAAAAAGAAATATACTCCAAGGGTCTCCACAGTAAGTGTTCCAATACGAACAACAAGATCTACACTCCAACGATAACAAAGGCCACCAACTGATGTGGACCTACTTAAAATGGTGTATTTTGATGCAAGAACTAAGACCTTGAAAGTCATTATGTCAAGTGGAGAATTAATGAATATTGATTTTAAGGATGACTTCCAAGATTACAAGAGAGAACAACTTGAGGAGATGGCAAGAATGAATTTATATGACTGTCAAGATAGACATAGGTTTGTCGAACAACAAAGGAATAAGCTTTCCCAATATTTGAAAGAATAATCAAGAAAGGATTTCCTTTGTTAACCAAAAAGAGGAAGCTGGAACTATCAGAATTTGAAAGAACCAAGAGGCAGAGGAAGATGTTGGATATTGTGCCGACTGAAGCTTCATACGTATAGAAAACAAGATATCCAATCCTCTTGCCAATATGAGAGAGTACATAAGTATGAGGCAGTAGATGACCAAGCCAAATTATGATGTCCAGAAAAATGGTAGGATTTCTAAGATAGTCTTCGAACCAAAAGATCAATCTTTTATCTTATGAAACTCTGATGGACTGGCCTTTGCATCATTAAACACGACACTGACTAGGAGTTTCTTCACATGGAGGATTTAGAGGAGATAATCAGAAGGAATCTGCCTTCTCGACATCCACACCATAGGGAGATCTCTTTATTTAAAGAGAAGATTGCTGCTATGGTATTTTACAGAAAGAGAGATGCTGGAAGCTCTAGAAGATGAAGATTTATTTATCTTTCTTATAATTTTTTTTGTAATGTCCTTGTGACAGAATTCTCATATTTAAATTTTTCATTAAGTAATGTAATTTTTTTCTTTTTGAAAATTTAATTTGTATTTTGAAAAGTGTATGTAACCAATAGGTGTTTTGGTGCAGCTGAGAGTGTTCCAATCTAGGAGATATTGTTGGGATGATAAAATAACTAAGGAATATTGGAATCTTCTAAATCTATTCTGAGAATGGCTATGGAAACCGATCACAATTAGGCATCCAAGCAAGCCTAAACTTAGTCAAGCAAGGTAATTTTCTCTTCGAGCAAAGTTATCTTCTAGAATTCTTCTTAAGTGTAAGTTCAGCAAACTACACTTCATCAAGCAAGGTTGTTCTTCAAGTCAAGCAAGGTTTGTTTCGAAGCAAACTCTTGACTAAACCAAGCAACAACCAAGTATTTTTGTGGATCGAGCAAGTTTTGATAATAAATAGTGGTCCAAGAAAACTTGAAGGAAGTTAATGAAGAAATTACTCAAGGACTTCCAACGAGCAAGGTTCAACCTCGAGCAAGCTACAGTGTCACCAACACACTTGGATTTGTTCAAATAAGTTAAGTAACAAAAGGTTGAAGAGATCTCTGAAGAACAAGTTTGCTCGTAGGGTATATATCGAGCAAAGTTTGATATTATCATGGAGATTGAAGTCTGCTTGATAACTATTTTCTAAGGGAAATATTCTAAGTAAAGCTTACTCGGAGAACTGTTCCGAAGCACAATTAATGGTTACCAGGTCTGCTCGACAAAGACAAAAGCTTCAAAGCTTACTCGAGGACCTATTTACACTTAGTAACTTTTGTAATACGTTTGAATATGTTAAGAATAAATTATTAGGGTTTCTAAAAGGTGTCAGGGTAGGCCTATTTAAGGAAACTTTAGGGAATGGCAATGACACAACGAACACTGAGCGAATATTATGATTTGACGGTTGTCTTTATTTTGGATGGAAAAGCTGCCAAAAATACAAACATTCCACCTAGAAACCCTAACTGATTTCTCATTTGTATCCTTCATAATATTAAATGGAAATTTTTTAAGTCTCTTTGTGTGTGTTACATTTCTATCCGGTTAGCAATTACTTGAGTATTAATGTTTCCGTCGTTAATAATTATTTGTTGTTAACAAAAGCAGTATTTAATAAACTTCTTGTCAACACGTTTGTGTGGGTTATGACAGTGATTAAGTGAGATAATCGGGACCAACATTTCCCCTTCAGAGCAACATAATTCCCGTCTTTAAGATGACCAAACAGACCTCGAAACTCCGGAATCTCATTTTCTTTCTTGTTCTTGTATGACGCAAGCTTAGCATAATTATTTCCATCCATGTGTGACAAATTCATCTTATCACCAGTTTTCTTAACTCCAAGAAATTGATCTTCAATAATCAATTGTTAGAACCTCGGGTACATCAAACACTTCTCTTTGTCAATGTAATGCTTCATGTTATCAAAAATGATCCTCGAGAAATTGTAATTAAAATTCATAAACAATGCAGCAAGATTGCACATCCGATAATCTATGATTTCCTCATAACTACCCTTGCGATGTCCCAACCAATGAACAACTACGTGAACTAGGAACTTATATGGCCTCAACAATCCAATCTTCAAGTATGGTCCTCTATTAATATCATCATGATATCCCATCCTCACCAGGCATCCTTTCACCAATCTTTCATCCAAAGTAATAAGATCAGTTTCCAAATCACCAAATGCCAACAATCTTCTGATAATCTTCTTAGATACGAAAATGTCATTTCCTTGCACAGTTTGTTTGATCTCATCACCACATTATTTAGAATTTGACCAAAACTCAAAATAACATTTCCGTAAGGATCACACATCACTGTTATGGATTTTAGATTCCTTGATCGAGTCTGAAATGGAACGATTGGTTGAAATGTTTGACTTTATTATCTGAAACATCCAAGTATGCACGAATTTCATGCATAGGATCAGTATCTTTAACAAGTCTAGCCATCTGCACTCACAATCAAAACAATACAGTTAGATTCAAGCATATCACACATATAACCATATAAGTATTTATCAATGGATATGTATATTGACCTCGAATAAGTTTTCAACGTATATGTATTTTAAACGGATAAGGATTACCAACGTATAAGTCAGGAACAACGTATAAAAATGATATAGGTCGTATATGTCAACAATGACTTATCTAACGTATAAGACATATTCACCCAATACCCTATATAAGTCATATGATTTATCTGGCGTATATCTCTCATGGACATTATACTCTGTATAAGTCAGTTATTACTTATCCTTCGTGTATGTGTCATACGCATATATCAAGATCTGAAATCATAGATCAAAACTCAATTAATTACTACAATCTAATGACCAAGAAAGGTATAATAGATGTCGATTAACGAATAGAAACTCTCAATTTTTTTGTTTTTAGACCATGTTCTATATGTAAATGAACCATCTCAGTTTATATTTGTGAGTTATGACATTTAAGACCGAATGAGTATCAAAAACTCATGTATTATCAAACGGTTATTGTCCACAAACTCTTTTACACATCCTTTACTCAAAACCCCTTTGTTGAACAAGATCGAAGTTCAAAAGCCTAATCTCCATAACCTGTAAAAATTAACCAGTAATGTCATTTGGATTTACCTTGAACAATTAATTCTGTGCGTAAATCACTAATTAACCAACTGATATGAGATATGCGGATGAAAATAGATGAATCACGATTAGAAAGAAACCAGATTGAACGGGTAAGTACTTGAGCATAAATGAGTTATACGGCGTATATCCTTATATTATATATATATATACACACATGAAATTGTATGCCAGTATATATTGTTTTTAACATCTGCACCGTATATGTAATAACATATGCGCCGCATATTGACGGGTGGTCCATTGGACAACCCTTAAGTGATATAAGACCTTTAATAGTCACGCATATAATCGTTTTTCTTTGTGGAATTAGTTGACTATGGTTACTCATAAATTACATGTTGGAGGAGATAGAGGATGAAATCACGGGAACATGAGCGAAAACAGCGAAGAAAACGGAGTTGAAATGAGAAAGTTATGAAGAAAACAAGAGACTGAATAAGAGCTCCACCGTAGCGTATGGTGGCCACCGTAAGCTACGGTGGCCCTTAAATAAATTGTTACCGTAAGGCAGAAAGAAGCTACTATAGGTTTTTAGAAGCCACTGTAAGCTGCGGTGGCCACCGTAGCTTACGGTTGGCATGACGCTAAAACTTGTAACAACTTTTATAACTCATTTTAGGGACGACTTTTGACATTCTTATCATATCTTTTCATCCAAGAGAAACCTAGAGGCGATTTTGGGGTTCTATAACATTATTGTGAGTGTGGTAATCATTAGGGACTCGATTTTGATTCATATGCATACTTTAATTGATGTGATGATGAACCGAATTATAAGTGGCTAATTTCCTTTGTGTTCTCTCCTGAATTGTAAGGTTTTCCATTGAATGTGTGTTAATTGTTTATGTTATTTTTGGGATAGTAGTTTGATCTTATGATTATATTTCTTTAGGGATTATGAATATCAGGATACTATCAGTCTCTTATCTTGATTTATGCTTATTTTGATTTTAATCAGATCACCAAAACATGACTTAGACCTTAGAACCAATAGATCAAAACATTTTAAATTGATTTATTAATAGCTTTTACTTGTAACAACCTTCACAAAAAGATATACCCCCCATTATCAAGCAACACCCCCAAATTTTTTTCCCATGGATGAGTATGCATGATTTTATTTGTATGGCTTGCAGACATTGTATCTCTTGTGGTCCGTTTCTTACTAGTATAAAGATGCGAGCAAGGAAGGAACAATGTATGACTAACAGTGTGGTTTGATCAAGTCAATAGTGAATTTGTACCATAAAATACTTGTGAAAAATTTTGATGACTTATATTGGGTTTGCTTACAAAGCAATTTAATAATCACTTAAATGAATACCTAGATGATAAAGAGTATAAAGGCCTAGTGAAGTCCAGAAATTTAAAGCATCCCGTCAATACCGGATTTAAGACCAGAAGCCCATACACCGTTAAAGTGTCAATCATTGACTACAAGCTTAAAACTTTTCTAGATTTTGGTGATCATACTGAAACATAAGACTTGAGTATGACATGCTATTAAATTTCTGCCTTCATTACCAAGACTTGTATTAGAGAACTAACACCCGCTTCCAATTTAGCTATTTAAGTTTATGTCACTTACTCTTCCTTACTTGTTTTTTTTAATTCTACCAATGCACTAATACAATTAAGCACAAAGACTTTTAAGATTATTTTTTTGGGATTTGCAGCTAGATGATCAATGTACTATCATCTTCCCTTTTACTTCAAAAACTCATTTTGAGGAGCAATATTTTTAATGTTTTAGACATTTTAACATGTTTTTGACTTTTTCAAATAGTTGAATGTTTTTGGATTTTACTTTTAACATCTTCCTCCTAAAACCAAAAACAAAATTTGAAAAGATAACATATATTTACAAAAAAAATGGAAATTTGACTCAAATAAATTGTTACTCGAGATCAGAATCCATAACCTCAAATCGCTCTTTTTCCCACCGCCCATTTTCTTAATACCATTGACTTTTAACAAATATAGAAATCTATTTTATCAAAATCTTTAGTAAAAAGATCTACTATTTGCTAGTCGGTGTGAAATTTATCTACGATTATCAACTTCCTTTCATAGAAATCACAAATGAAGTGATATTGTATTTCAATGTGTTTAGTTTTAGAATAATTTACCGAGTTTTTAGTTATAGAAATAGCTGTAGAGTTATCTAGAAAAATAGGAGTGGTTAGAAAATACAAACCGTAATCACGCATCTGCTGTTGAATCCAAAGAACCTGAGAACAACAACTTCAGGCAACTACATACTCTACTTCACAGGTCGACATAGAAACAGTTGTTTGCTTCTTGCATTTCCATGTGACCAACCTACTGTCGAATATTTGACATCTAGCAGTTGTAGACTTGGCGTTCAGCTTCCATAATCCGAATCTGAAAACGCTCTTAGCAAGACATCATTTTTAGGATACCATAGACCGATTCCAAGACATCCTTTTAGATACCGAAGTATCCTCTTTACGATCATTTGGTGCGAAATTCGGAATTTGAGTGATATCGGGCACAAAAGTATGTTGGGTACATGATGTCCGGACTTGAAGCGGTTAAGTACATGCAAACCCCAATCATGGAATGGTAAAGCGTTTGATCAACCTTTTTCCCGGTTGGGAGCAGGACCAATTCCATGATTGAATGGTAAAGGAGTGCGAATTGTCGTTAGATCAGCATGTTGAACATCGCTAGGATGTCGTTGACATACTTCGTTTGGTGGAATAAAGATACCATCGGGTAACTGATCCACTTGAAGTCCTCAGAAAAACTTCATCTCCCCTATTGCACTCATCTCGAACTTTGATTTCATTATAGCTTCAAACTCTTTGCACAGACCATCGTTGGTTAACCTAATAATGATATTACCCACGTATACTTAAACTATCAATAGATGCACAACCATCTCCTTGGTAAAAATGTACAACGATCGTTCTTCGAATAAAGCTATTATCCAACAAGTATTGAGATACTGTTTCATACCAAGCTCTTGGGGCTTGATGTAGACCGTATAAAGCTTTATCGGGTAGGTACACCTTGTCTTTGTGGATCAGATCGAAAAAATTGTCTCATGTAGACTTCTTCACCAAGTTTCCTTTTAAGAAAATCAAACTTAACATACCATTGATAGACTATGAACCCCTTCCACAAAGCAAAAGCAAAGAAAATTCGTATCACTTCAAGTATTGCCACATGAGCATATACTTCATTATAATTGATTCCCTCTAGTTGATTAATACCAAGAACAACTAGCCGAGCCTTGTTCCTCAAAATCAGCTCTCTTCGGTTAACACAGCAAGCTTTGAGACAACTAATTTTCAATTTGTTATAACTTTTCTTGCATAGAATTAAACCAGTTCTCTTCGGTTAACGCTTCCTTGTATGTCTTTGGTTCTATTGGAGAAATAAAACTTTAAACGAGAACCGGTTTTATAACAGAGATACTTTCGTGTAAAAACACCGAAGGCTTTGATAGAATTGACTTCTTGTTCGAACCCTAGTTTTTAAATCTCCAATGATATTTTCCTCGGGATAGTATGACACAGTAAGGGGGATAACATCAGTCGCTACAATCACATCTTGAAGCATATTTGTAACATTCTCTTCATCACTATCTTCAGTTGAACCCAGAGTAGACAATTGAACCAAAGATTCAATCACTTCATTATGTGCTTCTCCATCATCATCATCATCATCAAAACGAAGAAGTAGCAGGGGTAGCAACATGACTTTCTTCATAAAAAAAGTTCTTCCTTGAGGTAAAACATTGAATAACGGAACTTCAAGTGATGTAGATTCTTCACAATTACCGTCATCTAAGTGTTGTTGAAACAATAACGAAGCAGATTCATCTGATAGATCTTCTTCACGAATATTGAAACATTTCAATAACTTATCGTTATCAAGCATCCATGTGTCACCTGGTTTTTGACTCGAAGTGTTATATCTTTTACAATAAACTTGTTATACCTGCACGGTTCGGTTTATTCTTTGAAGAAATATACGTCTCAAACGACTTGCATATCCTACGAAGAATCCCTCGAATGATTTTGCACCGAAATTGTCATCAGGATTTAGAACTGTACATTGTGACCAAAACGGTTCAAGCCACTTCGAATTTTGTTTTCTTCTGCTCAGGATTTCGAAACTGGTTTCCCATATTTCTTCACGATATGAACACGGTTTAGAGTAGTTTCAATTAGAGTCGGCTAACATAGCTCATGCAGTTTCAATTAGAGTTCTATTCTTTCGTTCAGCAACCCCATTTTGATATGGAGTGTAGGGTGCACTAAACTCATGAATAATACCATTTTCATTGCACTAAACTCATGCAGTATTCAAACATCTTGTTGTTCTTGAACTCGGTTCCATTATCGCTTTGATATCATTTGATCGGAAGATTATACAATATTTCTAACTACTTGAAAAGAATCATTAAGCTCTCAAAAGTCTCCTCTTTTGATTCTATAAACATTACCCACGAGAACCTTGAGTAGTTATTGGTAACCACTAGGCAATAGAGTTCGCAAGTGATACTTTTGGCATTAGCAGATCCAAACAAATCCATGTGGACTCTCTCGAAGGGTAAGTTGATATAATTGATCGGTATTGTTGGGTGAGACTTTTTCTTATGCTTTCCCTATTTGCAATTTAAACATTCTTCGCTCAGATGAAAACCTTTGACATTAACCCCATAAACCATTTGATTGTTAACCAAATAATTCATCTTTTTCACTTGAATGTGTCCCATTCTCTGATGCCACAGAATTTACCCCTTCTATTATGCTTTGGATACAAAACACTGAACGGAATGATATATTATAAGTAGTAGCAACACTCATTTTGAGAACATACAAGTAATTCTCCCGAGGTGCCCACGTCAATATCCATTCATCTTGTAACACCCCGTAACCGCAGCGGAAACGTAAACGGGATGCAACAGACACCTCTGATATCAACCACATTGTTTATAAAGAAAATTGAATACACTAATATACTTCAAATTACATTATCTCATATTTCATTACCGTCTAGGTGATACACACATCATACAATACGATACATAATTCTATTTAATATAATGTATCATAACATCCCGCAAGCAAATCTTACACACATCAAGCACTTAGCACGTAAGCAAACACTTCATCTTAATCGTACCTGAAAAGCATGTGAGAAAACGGGTCAACTACGAATAGTTGGTGAGTTTCACAATTTGAGTAGACCCTGATAAATCAATATCATAATATAATATTATCGATGTAATTATGCTGAGACCACAAGTGAAACCTCTGACTATCCACATACAACCCCCGTGGCATACTCCGCCCACGGACCTGCCCCAAACCGCTATGCCTGACATTTCATAGCAAAAATATATAACAACAAAATAGACATGTGCAACTGGCTGGGAAACATCAGCAAATCCATGCCGGACCAGTTGGGTTTGTCAGACCAATAGTACTATTCACACTCTACCGGCTTTCAGTTAATCACTCGTGTTGCGGGGCCTTACAATGTTAGCAACTCAGACAATTACCATCTTAGTACATTTCCGTACGATTCCCGTACAATAAAATATATATAAATACACGCAAATCCATGCGTTCAGTATGTACTTAAACATTTCAGTAGTAACATGCTTCCGCCCCGAGAAAATATTTAAAAACAATCCAGAAAAAGGGGCTCGTGAAACTCACCTTAGCACATGCAAGCAGGTAACAACAGTCATTATTAGTTTACACGTCCAATCTGTAATATGATCCCTACGATCGTTATTATACAATTATTGTTTATATAATCTTTAACCGTGTTAACCGGTACATCTGGGGACACTGTTAACCCAGTACTGTACCCGTTCCGGGGGCAATGTTAACCCAGAAACACTTCTAGGGACATCTGGGGACACTGTTAACCCAGTACTGTACCCATTCCGGGGGAAATGTTAACCCAGAAACACTTCTCCGGACTCAGATTGTGATATCGTTTAGAGTTCAATAGTCAAGGTTACTATTCGTTTGTTTTCCCAGTTTTGCGTGCCTAGCACGGTTATCCGTTTTTACGTTTCAAAAATGAGTTTGGTCACACACGACCCGAAAATAGTGGTTGACTGATAATTTAATTAAAGTTGTGAAATTAGAGCTCAGTTTAGACGCCCCGATTGGCCGCGGGACCCGTTTCCGTCTTTAGTGTACCGGAAACTGTTAAATCGATTAAAATTACCCAAATCATCTGAATTATTTTCGGATGATTTATTTTTACTTGTTTAACACAGTTATATGAAAAAAAATTCATTTTTAGGGTTTTTATACACCGGACAGCTCGTTTAGGCAAACTTTACCGGTTTACGCGTTTTAAACCTTAAAAGTTTGTTTTTATTTTCTTTAGCACAAATAATTATCCGTTTAATCTCGGATCTTGAAATTTTGCACAAATCACTTTTTGACAGTGAGGAATTTTATAAAAATATTTCCAGAATTAATTTTTATATTTATAATTTATTTATCTATTTTTAAACACCATTTAAACACTAAATATGTCGTAAATACCAAACGACCTTAGAAAAATCCAAAATTTTTCCTGGATGACCCCTGCCATCCACATAGTCCCCTGTAATTTTTCCAGAACCAAAATCTCTTTTTACATGCCATTTTCACTAAAACCGAGCTAGAAAACCCTAGAACTCGTTTAACCAAAAAGCCTACTTAGACTTCTCCAACGGACCTAAAATTTTGTGTGTGACTTTTACATGTTGTAAAAAGCTTATCTGCAATTTTCCAGAATTTTTCATGATATTTAACTATTTTTCACCATTTTTAGCCAAAACCGAGCATTAAATTCACCAAATATTCATCCTTTGTCCAAAAATTACCAAATTTTCACAGAACTCATATTTTCATGTATTTAAAACTTCTGTAAAATTTTATGACCTAACTCTAAACCTACCACAATCTGTCCAAAAACTCATACTTATATAAAAACCGAATATACCTTTCGATCTCCACCACTACAAGCTACAAACTCGTTTTTCCACCTTATCTACCACTAAATACCGAACCTACAACCAACATACCACAATACCAAGCAAGTTACACTCACAATCAAGCCTCTTACACTATAGTTTCGGTTATTCTTTCAAAACTAAAGTTTAAACCGTAAAAATTCGTTTTTGGTTCGTTTAACTCCTTTCTTGGACCAAGATCCCTTGTATAACCCGTATACATCACTTGATCATGCAAGAATCGGTTTTCATCTTTGAAACCTCATTTTCTTGCAAATAAACTTAAGAAACGAAGATGGAAACGTAAATAACTCGATTTTTACCTCGGTTTTCTTGCTAAAAACTCGGGTTTTTAGATGATCTTGTGGAGAGGAAAGGAAGAACATGGAAATGCTTGTTAAAAAAAAATAAAAGGGCTAGGGGTTTAATCCCCAATCCGATCGGAATTCATGGAGGGGTGGTGGGACCCACCTTTTCATTCTTAGCCACTCATTCGGATTTCGGCAATCTAGATAATGTTTTGGATAATCTGGTTCATTTCGTTTTTCGGTTAAATGTTTAATTCGGCTTAAAACGAGGCTAAAACGGTAGTTTTCGTCTTAAAAATGAAATTTATATAGAACCGATTTAAAAACTTTAAAAACTTAAACCATGACATTTATTAACTTAAAACATCATATTATTAATAATTGCGCATCTTTTTCGGCTTGATCGATCGTCTCTTGCTCGGTTTGGTATTGAAGGTTTCGTTTAATGATACGACATACCATTAAATCGAAAATTCTTTTTCTGTGCTTTAATTCACTTATCCCGAAGCTTTAATACTTCGTAACATTACTAAATATCATATATCTCGTCTATAATTGAACCCTCGATTCGTTCGGGTTTCAATAACTATCGATCAATTAATCGCATGTTCAATACGATAAGTTATATATTCACGTACAATCAATACAGTGAACCATGTATTCTCATATAATTACTATGGTAATTCATGTACCCGACATTAAATATAACGTAACTACTGTCTACCGGTTAGGGTATCCCTGGTTTCGTCGGAATCGTTACATTCTCCCCTCGTTAAGAAATTTCGTCCTCGAAATTTTACACGCCCACTATCCCCTTCCGAGAGAAAGGCGGGGGTTTTTCCTTCAGAATTCACCCTCGCGTTACCAGGTATAATCTGGTCCTCGCTGTGAATTCCACTTAATCTTAATCAATAAAGCTTGGTGTGTCCAAACTGTTTAGTTTTCTCGTCTACTATCTCTACGGAATTATTTATGATATCAAGCATGTCTTCTATGAGTATCTCCATTACTGGTACTTTCGTTGCCTCAATGTTTAGGTACTTTTCAATCCGTGTACATGGCAAAACGTCACGTATAGTACTTAGCCCCTGGAGTACTTTAATCGATAAACTAAATGACCAATCATGGAGATAGTCTCATGAGGTCCAATATATTAAGGAGCTATTTTCAGTTTTGCCAAACCTCATATCACCTCTCTAAGGTGATGCCTTAAAAATGCCTTGTCACCTCTTTCCAGTGACAATGGTTTCCTTTGAATGTTGGCATAAATCCTTTGCCAATCTCGCGTTGCTTTCAACTTATCTTAAATATTATAGATCCGATTGGTTGTTTCTCGAATCAATTCAAATCTTATGGCTTGATTGACGCCCATTTTCAATTTAACAAATTGGTGATAATTACTTCACCCATAGAAAGCTTCAAGCTCTCGATGCTTCCTTCCCCGCCTTCCAATAATGGAAGTAGGATGACTGTTTCGATCTGAGATAATTGAAAATGGTACTCCACGACGAGATACCATTTCATCATCATGAATTTGGGCGAGAATTCATTGTGGTAATCGTCATGGATTGGGATCAAATGTGAGGATTGGTTAATCGATCCGCGATTACCCAATTTACATCATGCTTTTGATATACCTTTGGAATTTGCGTCCCGAAATCCATTGTAATCTATTCCCACTATCATTGGCGAATTTTCTGTCGTTGTGGCGTTCCCTAGGGTTTTCGGTGTGCAGCCTTATCTCTTGCATAACTTAAATATTCACCAACATACGTAACCATATCTTTCTCCAAACTCGGCCATTAACAAAATCCTTTCAGATATTCGTATCATCAATGGTCTAATCCGATCCTCTCTACTTAATCATCGGCTACTATGTTAGCCTTGCCGGGGTGATAACGGATGTCACAGTCATAATCGCTTAACAACTCGACCCATCTTCGTTGCCTCATATTCAGTTCTTTCTGATCGAATATGTGCTGCAAACTTATATGATCGGTGAAGATGGTGCACTTCGCACCGTAGAGATAATGTCTCTAGATTTTAGGTGCGAAGATAACCGCTCCCAGTTCTAAGTCATGAGTAGTGTAATTTTTCTCGTGTACTTTTAACTGTCGGGAAGCATAGACTATAACCTTATTATTCTGCAACAACACGCATCCTAACCCTCTACGCGATGCGTCACAATACGCGACAAAACCATCGTCTCCATCGGGGAGACTTAAAATCGGCGCTTGGCACAATTTTTGCTTTAACGTTTAAAACGCCATTTCCTGCTCTTCTCCTCATTCATACTTTCGATCCTTTTGAGTCAGGAGAGTTACAGGTTGGGCGATGCTGGAAAGTTCTCTATAAATCGACGATAATATCCAGCTAAGCCTAAGAATTGGTGGATTTCCTTTGGCGATTTAGGCGCTTGCCAATTCTTAATTACTTCAACCTTACTCGGATCAACGTGTACTCCTTGGTGGTTTACAACGTGACCGAGGAATTGCACTTCTTGTAACCAGAAGTTACACTTGGAGAATTTTGCATACAACTCCTCCTGATTCAGAAGCTCTAAAATTATTCTTAAGCGTTGCTCGTGCTCTTCTTTACTTTTCGAGTAGATCAAAATATCGTCAATAAACACGATGACGAATTTGTCGGGGTAGGGTTTACAGACTCGATTCATGAGGTCCATGAACACTGCCGGCGCATTTGTTAGTCCGAAAGGCATAACTAAGAATTCATAATGGCCGTAACGAGTCCGAAACGCTGTTGTTGCAACGTCCTCCTCTTGGATTTTCATTTGGTGATAACTATATCTAAGATCAATTTTCTAAGAATACATCGCCCCTTGCAGTTGGTTAAACAGATCATTTACTTCGAAGAAGTGAATACCTATTCTTGATCGTCACTTTATTCAATTCTCCCTAATCAATACATATCCTAATACTTCCGTCCTTCATTTCCCAAATAACACTGGTGCACCCCATGGTGACTAACTAGGTCGTATAAATCCTTTATCCAACAATTCTTGCAAATGATTGGATAATTCTTGCATCTCGGACGGTGCAAGTCGGTAGGGTGCTTTAGCAACAGGGCCAGCTTGAGGCATTAAATCGATTCTGAATTCGACCTGTCGGGTTGGCGGTAATCCAGGACATTCTTCTGGGAAAACTTGTGGAAATTCGCGTACCTCCGGGATATCTTCTGTATGTTTTCTTTTAAATCGTACACTTTTATCTGTATCTAATCGCTTCATCGTCCGAAAGAGAGCTTCTAATCATCTTCTTTTCATATTTGATTTCAGCTTCATGTTGAGTTAGCCAATCCATGTTAACTATTACGTCAAAATTTCTTAACTTTACTGGTCGTAGGTCAATAAGGAAAGGTTAATCGTTCAGAATAATAGGACAATTCCGAACAATTTAGTTAACCATTAGGGATTTACCGTTAGCGATTCTACAGTATAGGGTTCTATAGTTTCACTAATCGGTATCTTTCCAAAGGGTAGGAGGTTAACAGGAACTAACTTCTATCGGCGACCGTAAAAATATCACTGAAGCCTATTGATTTAAAACTACAACATACTTAATACCGCCTTTGGATCATGACGTGCTTTGTTCGAATTATTCACAGAAGCACGGCTCCTTGCTTGATCAGAGGTTGATGCTTGTCATGAGGTTCGTCTTCCAACGACACCTTGGTTCAACTTTGGGCAATTTCTCTTGAAACGTTCTGTATTGCCACATTCATAGCAAGTACAACTGTTTGGCATAATTTGATTTCTTTGGATGGATTATTATTGAAGCTGTTGGGTTCGAAGTGGCTGTACACGAATGGGTTGGGGTTGCCGGTTCACATGGCTTCAATTGGTTCTATAATTGGGGCATTACGTCCATCTTTACCACACCTGTGGCCTATTATCACTCGACATTCTTCTTCCTGCCGACAACCATATTTTCCACATTTAGGGCAGGACCCTTCATGCGGTTCATGTTTTCACACCAGAACTAGTCTTAGTATAATTCTGGGTTGTAGGACATACCTACTTATTCAAAAGCCCATCTTGCCCTATACCTTTATCATTTCTCTTCTTTAGCACTCGACGTCTCACCTAACGTCCTTCCAGTCCGCTTCCCATAGAGTCAAATATATCAATGCTGGCTTGTGACACAACCCTTCCAAAGGTTGTATATTTTACAGGATTGACTATACTTCTTATCGATGGAGTTAGTCCCCAATATAGCGCTCACTTCGCTTAGTTTCAGGAGTAATTAGCCATGTTACCAAACATGACAATTCCTTCCAACGATTAGCGTGTTCTAAGTGATCAGAACACAACATTTCTATCTTCCATAGCCCAGTTTCCAATCTCTGAACTTAATTACTCGAATAAAAGTGCTCTAGCACAAGAATTTTAAATTCTGACCATATCATCTGAGTAAAAATTTTCTAACTATAATTTTGTACCATCGTGTTCCATCACGATACAACATAATCTACCAACATATCTGTAGCATCTTTCACTACACAATGTTCTAGACTCTTACCAATATCCTTAACCATTTCGATCTTTTCTATCCCATCGCTAATCTATTCCTCCCTTTACCATCAGTAACTATTAATAATTTCCTTAACACAACCAACAAACATATCCTTCATACCGGATCTAATTTATTACGACTACTATTCATGTTTAGTTTATAACTAATACTTGTAGTCATAATAGTATTCGGTGGGACATTATCACTCTTAGTAATACCACTAAGAATTGAAATATTTCTATTCATGTGATTGCTCGATCCATAATTCTGCGATCACATTTGCATCAACACTAGCAGTGATCTGTGATACGTCATTCGGTATTAGCATCTGCTATCTTTGAGCAATCAACTGACTCATATCAATCTCCATCATTGGAGTTATTCTTTTTATGTCATTCTGCCGTACCCATCCCGTACGCAGTAATCAATACTAATCTCACCGTATAACTCGTTACCAGCTCAATCATAACAGCAGGTACACATACACACCAAATATTATCATACATATTACACATACCGGTATCTAGTATATATGTCCCACAAATATAATAACATATGGACTTAACCTGACGTCGGTTAACGTTTAAATATGTTTCATAACCCTTGTCACCAACCGACATATAGATCTTTCTCAACAAAGATTAATGTTTAATATGCTTGATTTCAATATCCTTCTGCATGTCTGCATAACCGATACATGCTTACCGTGAGCACCATACGATTACGTACCACGGAGTTATAATATCCGTGTCTATTTGTATATCCGGCATACACGGTATACCACCTACGAGCGAACAACCAACTATGCTATAATGATTCCGACACCTCTTTGTGTATGGGTAATCATTCTATTCGAGTATACATGGGTATAGGCATCTAACGGATGTAAGGTTAACATAGGGAGTTGCAAGGTTCAAGGTACTCGCGCAACCCATGTTGCCTTCAAATATTATCAATTACTATTATGGGAAACTCTATCACTTGCTCAGTCAATGTCCTCAGGCGTTCTAGGTTCGCTAAAATCAGTGATTCTCGATCTGGAGGTGGTATGACTCATATGTTTGAGAGTGAGAAATACATATATATTTCTATATATTATTTTTATCTGCTCATTTATTATCAAATTTATTATTATTATTATTTTATTTATTTATTTATTTATTTATTTACCATAATGGAATAAGAATGGGTTCAGGTACAGGTCCGTCCGTACGTGAGGGTCGGCGGTTCGGGTGAACATAGGGGGTTATTAGGATATACGGTACCGGTGTTGGTAGGGTAAGGGATTTATTAATTTTGGTTGGGAGTGACGGTTACTAGATATTTCTGGTTAATGTCAAACGGGAGATCTAATTTGGTACTATCATAACTATGGCTCGATAAGTCAGACTTATCATCAACCGATGCTCTAGAAATTTCAGCATCCTCGGTACTTTTATTATTTCATCCCCCGGTTCCTTATCCGGGTCCTATTTCTCAATACATGTACCCACGAGATATGTACATATATATATACACATTAGCACGTATGAATAATATTATATACTTTACACATATGTTGCCATTTTTACTATTAATGTACCCAGTGACTTGCCCTGAATTCCCTCGTGCGGACAAGTCTGTTATTATGTTCCGGACCATAATAACTCGCTTGTCCATCCAAGTTCATCCAGATCCCGTCACTATATATTATTAGTTGATATTCAGATCCGATAATACTTGAGCTATTGGTTATATTTTAGGTATCTTTTAAGGACATCCTAATTCTTTATAACCAATGGCTCTGATACCAAGTTCTGTAACACCCCGTAACCGCAGCGGAAACGTAAACGGGATGCAACAGACACCTCTGATATCAACCACATTGTTTATAAAGAAAACTGAATACATTAATATACTTCAAATTACATTATCTCATATTTCATTACCGTCAAGGTGATACACACATCATACAATACGATACATAATTCTATTTAATATAATGTATCATAACATCCCGCACGCAAATCTTACACACATCAAGCACTTAGCACGTAAGCAAACACTTCATCTTAATCGTACCTGAAAAGCATGTGAGAAAACGGGTCAACTACGAATAGTTGGTGAGTTTCACAATTTGAGTAGACCCTGATAAATCAATATCATAATATAATATTATCGATATAATTATGCTGAGCCCACAAGTGAAACCTCTGACTATCCACATACAACCCCCGTGGTATACTCCGCCCACGGACCTGCCCCAAACCGCTATGCCTAACATTTCATAGCAAAAATATATAACAACAAAATAGACATGTACAACTGGCTGGGAAACATCAGCAAATCCATGCCGGACCAGTTGGGTTTGTCAGACCAATAGTACTATTCACACTCTACCGGCTTTCAGTTAATCACTCGTGTTGCGGGGCCCTACAATGTTATCAACTCAGACAATTACCATCTTAGTACATTTCCGTACGATTCCCGTACAATAAAATATATATAAATACACGCAAATCCATGCGTTCAGTATGTACTTAAACATTTCAGTAGTAACATGCTTCCGCCCCGAGAAAATATTTAAAAACAATCCAGAAAAAGGGGCTCGTGAAACTCACCTTAGCACATGCAAGCAGGTAACAACAGTCATTATTAGTTTACACGTCCAATCTGTAATATGATCCCTACGATCGTTATTATACAATTATTGTTTATATAATCTTTAACCGTGTTAACCGGTACATCTGGGGACACTGTTAACCCAGTACTGTACCCGTTCCGGGGGCAATGTTAACCCAGAAACACTTCTAGGGACATCTAGGGACACTGTTAACCCTGTACTGTACCCATTCCGGGGGCAATGTTAACCTAGAAACACTTCTCCGGACTCAGATTGTGATATCGTTTAGAGTTCAATAGTCAAGGTTACTATTCGTTTTTTTCCCAGTTTTGCGTGCCTAGCACGGTTATCCGTTTTTACGTTTCAAAAATGAGTTGACTGATAATTTAATTAAAGTTGTGAAATTAGAGCTCGGTTTAGACGCCCCGATTGGCCGCAGGACCCGTTTCCGTCTTTAGTGTACCGGAAACTGTTAAATCGATTAAAATTACCCAAATCATCTGAATTATTTTCGGATGATTTATTTTTACTTGTTTAACACAGTTATGTGAAAATAGTTCATTTTTAGGGTTTTTATACACCGGTCAGCTCGTTTAGGCGAACTTTACCGGTTTACGCGTTTTAAACCTTAAAAGTTTGTTTTTATTTTCTTTAGCACAAATAATTATCCGTTTAATCTCGGATCTTGAAATTTTGCACAAATCACTTTTTGACAGTGAGGAATTTTATAAAAATATTTCCAGAATTAATTTTTATATTTAAAATTTATTTATCTATTTTTAAACACCATTTAAACACTAAATATGTCGTAAATACCAAACGACCTTAGAAAAATCCAAATTTTTCCTGGATGACCCCTGCCATCCACATAGTCCCCTATAATTTTTCCTGAACCAAAATCTCTTTTTACATGCCATTTTCACTAAAACCGAGCTAGAAAACCCTAGAACTCGTTTAACCGAAAAGCCTACTTAGACTTCTCCAACGGACTTAAAATTTTGTGTGTGACTTTTACATGTTATAAAAAGCTTATCTGCAATTTTCCGAAATTTTTCATGATATTTAACTATTTTTCACCATTTTTAGCCAAAACCGAGCATTAAATTCACCAAATATTCATCCTTTGTCCAAAAATTACCAAATTTTCACGGAACTCATATTTTCATGTATTTAACACCTCTGTAAAATTTCATGACCTAACTCTAAACCTCCCACAATATGTCCAAAAACTCATACTTATATAAAAACCGAATATACATTTCGATCTCCGCCACTACAAGCTACAAACTCGTTTTTTCCGCTTTATCTACCACTAAATACTGAACCTACAACCAACATACCACAATACCAAGCAAGTTACACTCACAATCAAGCCTCTTACACTTTCGGTTATTGTTTCAAAACTAAAGTTTAACAGTAAAAATTCGTTTTTGGTTCGTTTAACTCCTTTCTTGGACCAAGATCCCTTGTATAACCCGTATACATCACTTGATCATGCAAGAATCAATTTTCATCTTTGAAACCTCATTTTCTTGCAAATAAACTTAAGAAACGAATATGGAAACTTAAATAACTCGATTTTTACCTCGGTTTTCTTACTAAAAACTCGGGTTTTTAGATGATCTTGTGGAGAGGAAAGGAAGAACATGGAAATGCTTGTTAAAAAAAATAAAAGGGCTAGGGGTTTAATCCCCAATCCGATCGGAATTCATGGAGGGGTGGGGTGGGACCCACCTTTTCATTCTTAGCCACTCATTCGGATTTCGGCAATCTGGATAATGTTTTGGATAATCTGGTTCATTTCGTTTTTCGGTTAAATGTTTAATTCGGCTTAAAACGAGGCTAAAACGGTCGTTTTCGTCTTAAAAATGAAATTTATATAGAACCGATTTAAAAACTTTAAAAACTTAAACTATGACATTTATTAACTTAAAACATCATATTATTAATAATTGCGCATCTTTTTCGGCTTGATCGATCGTCTCTTGCTCGGTTTGGTATTGAAGGTTTCGTTTAATGATACGACGTACCATTAAATCGAAAATTCTTTTTCTGTGCTTTAATTCACTTATCCCGAAGCTTTAATACTTCGTAACATTACTAAATATCATATATCTCGTCTATAATTGAACTCTCGATTCGTTCGGGTTTCAATAACTATCGATCGATTAATCGCATGTTCAATACGATAAGTTATATATTCACGTATAATCAATACAGTGAACCATGTATTGTCGTATAATTACTATGGTAATTCATGTACCCGACATAAAATATAACGTAACTACTGTCTACCGGTTAGGGTATCCCTGGTTTCGTCGGAATCGTTACACATTTGGGTATTTTGGATCTAGGTTTCATGATCATGCACTCTTTGCTCGTGAAGTGAGTATAAAAGCCTTTTTCATAGATTTTAGAGATACTCAACAGATTATTCTACAAATCGCTGATGTAGTTGACCTTGTTAAACATTACCATGCCATTTGACAATATGCCCGCGCCAACAATCTGACCTCCTTGATTACCCGCAAACCCAACATAACCTCTTTTATTTATTTTACATCCTTTAGCAAATGAAGAGTACCGGTCATGTGTCTAGATGCTCCACTATCCATTATCCAACGTGAATCATTGGATATTGGAAGCCCCTATACATCAGGTTAACAGATTAGTGAAAAAAGAAACCCAAGCCTTCTTGGTCTTGGTTTGTTTGAATTTATTCTACAAATCATCAACTGTTAAACACAAACTTGAATTTCATATTTATCTACCTCAAACACATTAGGTGACTTGGCTTTTAAATCACTTGGTTTAGATTTAGCCAACCAAGTCTGACCCACTAAATTTTTCATAACATAAAAGTTGTTATTCTTTTCTTGTGAACTCTCACCAACCTCTAACAAACTCTTGGTTGGAAAAACACTCCCTTGTCTTTTAAGAATTTGGGTTAGAACAAATTTTGGTGGAGTTGTTTGTTTCACTTTTACCGGTTTATATATGATTTAACATCTTTCTTGTGAACATGATTATGTCTGAATCTATTAGTGCCGGTTAACTGATTGATTACAATCAATATATGATTACAGATCTAGTCACTAATATGCTACGATAGGTCACACCGAATTACTTTAACTAGATGTTGAGAGAACAAATTAGCAGCATAGCGAGGCTCAAACGAATAATAACAATAACTCCTTTATTTACTTGATGCATTACAGGTATATATAGACGATGAAGTCATTCGTTATACAATCCATAACGAATGAGCTTCATTCTTCATCATACGTTAAGCACAAATACGTTAGACTAACGAATAACACATTTGTTGTCTTCATTCGTTAACTGTCCTAACGAATGAACCACAATAAGTACGAATGGATACACTTGTTATTGGCTACTCTAATGAATGTGTCATTACATGATGAATGTACCAAGTACATTTACCAAAACACCTCGTATACTTTAATACAAAGACCAAATACATATAAACAAAGACCGAATCGACCAAACGTGTACAAACAAACTTTGCCTCATCTCGTGCTCTCTATCTTGATCACTTGAAGCATTTGGTCTTCCAATCAGCATAAATATGAAACCCGAATGCATGGCAAACACGAACCACACGTTGGAATTGCATAGCAACATCATAATCCTTAATATCAGCCCATCTGATCTGATTGTTGAATAACGCGTCGTTATCATACTCAGATATATTAAACAACCATAGAGGGTCGATTACTGGAACAAACTCCGTCTCCAGCCCCCATCCAATCACGATCACGGCTTCACATGTTCTATTATTGTAATACCACCTATCTAATTTCTTGTAAAGACTATTGGGAAAAGTCTTGATGTGTTGTAAAACACACTTATTTTCCTTATCTTTTTATCATGATTTAATTGTTTAATTAGTATAATTATTAAGATTTATGGCTTGTTTATGCTTGATTTTACAAAGATGATTGTTTACTTGTAGGTTTGAGCTTTAATGAAAAAAAGAGTTAAGTTTGAAGACTTTAGGGGCTTATTTGGTCAAGTTTTAATACTACAACTCAAGGCCCGAACCAAGCCCACAAGTTAGAAGCCTTACATGCTTAATATATCAAGAGAATTAAAAAAAAAATAAAAACCCTAAGACCCTAGACCAGCCGATTGGAATTAAGATCAAAAAGAAAGAAAAGAGTTTTGTTGATTTGTGTTTCCTTTAAGGAAACACATACAATTTGTGTGGTGTGGATTAAAACCCACGTGAGTGGAAACAAAAAACAAATACATAATAACTAAGCAACCTAGCACCTCTCCCAAACTTACGATCGGAACTGCAGCCAAGAAAGAAGGAAGAAAAATATTTTTTGTGAGCTTGTTGGTGGCTAGGAGAGAAAGGAGATCATCGAGGGAGACTTGGTACAGCAGCTCGGGGTATTTTTCATCAATAAACTCAGCCACACTTGATAGTAAAATACTCATAAACTTTGTGTTTTTATTCAAGAACCCTAACTAGTTGGTTTAATCTTTTATGTTGGATTGTTTTGCAAGTAAGTTAGAGATTGACTTGTGTTTGATTGTTCTTGAATCTTGAATGAGTTTTATTATGTTTATGTTGATGTTTATGATGTTTAAATCAATTGTTTGCTGCTGTCCAAAAACAATGTAAGGCTAAAGTAGTTAGTTCTACCTAGGTTAGATGAATATTGTTAGGTTTTAGTAAGTAGATTGGATTGTTGATGACCATGACTTGAATTGTTAATGTAAAGTTTGGTTTAACATTGAATTAGGTTGTGTTTAGTGGCTGTGTTTTGATTAATAATACTCAATTACCTCTTGATTTGATTGATTGAATCGGTTTTAGTTGATTTTAGCTTGTTTGAACTCTTACTTTGTGTTTAGAGATTGTTTGCGGGGTGTACAACCGTAGGGTTTAGTTAGATATATTGATTAGTTAAAATCAGTGAGTAGGCACCTTCTTATAGACCGAGAGGTGATAGGAAGTAGGGTCGTCTCATCGCTTTTACTTCTTAGGATTAGGATCGAGCGAGAGAGGGTTCGGTTCTTTTCGGGTTTGGGTTTGTGAGCGATTAGTTGACCTAGTTTAAGTTAAATTAAATTGTTCCTCTATCCTTGGTTGCGTAGTATTCGTCTCCATTAGGGTAGTGTGTCGGAGAGACCGAGAGGAGAGTCGACATTAGAGCACTTTAACAATTCGTTACCCAATTAGTTCTTAAAATCAACTAAGTGTAGGTTAGGGTTTGTTAGTGAGACCGAGAGGTAATCTAGCTTCCTGAGTGAACCTTAGTTGTGCCATCCTTAGGAACCGGTGTCGTGAGATTCTACAATACATTAGCTTACTATACCTTCAATAGGATTCTTACCTAGGTAGACGTTTTTCCCATTGATAAATTTTATTTTCAAAGTTTCGTCTAGTTTTCTTAATTTAAGTCTTTTAAGTTAATTTAAGTTAGGTTAAGTAGTTAATAATTAAAAAATCATTTAAAAACAAAATTTTATTCTTAGGTGAGTCTCGGTTAGGGTTAAGTATTAAGTACGTTCTCTCGTGTCCTTGTGTTTGACACTCGGACTTCCTTAGTGCTATACTATTAGTGATCGGTACACTTGCCGGTTTTGTGTGGTTTCGTTAGGATTTTCGTTTAATAAATTTAAAGCTTAGTTGTGAGAACATCATTATACACACATCAAGTCTTCACAAGAACTTTCTTCAAAGTTCGAGGTGGCTTTACTTTAAGAACCAATTTTCTTCAGCCAGTTCACGAATAGATCACATCAACGTACTTGCGAATCGGATGCTGTGGCTTGAAATATATAAATCCATACCTTGCCTTGTGTAATAGTTGCTTATAGAACCATCCCGCCATCTGGTTTCCACCATGATTAATGAACGATCTATGTGCTAAAGTACGCACATCCCACCTCAGAAGAGAAGTAAGAACATCGGTAATACATTGAAAGTATTGCATGTCGTGTTACCATTTTACGATGCAAACCTTTAACTCCGAGTTATATAACCAGGAAACTATATCACCCTTCACAGTCTTCGAGGCAACAAATCTCTTCATCAGATAAGCAGTAGCATGATCATTAAACTGCTTGTCATCCTCCTGTTCTGCATACCCTAACACACCAATAAGCTTATTCATTCGAGACAAATTGTGCTGAAACATCCCCTCAAATACATTAACTCCTGAATCATTCGAACCAGAACCTGCTTTACTTAGTTTATCCTCTTTTTCTTCTTTTCCAAATCCAAAGGCTCTTCAGCTGCTTAATAATGTTCTGTAGTAAAGAATGGAAACCTTTCATCGGTGTTTGAAAGAGTGTACAGATTAGGATATTCCTCGGTTGTCACTTCTTCTACCTCCGCATTTTCATAATTAAACGAAGTATTCCCAGTTGGAATACTCGAATCAAATCTCACGTCCTCGTCATCCACGATCTCCACATCTTTCTCTTTCTCCAATTAATCTATCTCTTCCTCATTTAATCCCATAAGCAAGGCGATTTGTTTTTTTTACTGAATAATCAACAAACTCACCTTCTCTTATCTCGTCCGTAATCACCATGCTCATCACAATACCTTTATCATAATCCATAAACAGTATCATGTTCGCTCTAACAGACTTGATCGGTTGCACATTAGTAGTATCAGTATACACTAATAATTGCTTCCCCAGTTCTTCCACACCAACAATACCACCAGATATACCAGCACCTGGTTGCTCCTCACTACTTGCACCAGCCTCAGGGTCTTTATGATCGTCGATGCCCTTCAGTTTTTTCAACATGTCTTCTTTACAGGTCTGCTGAAGGATAACTTTGTCGTGTTTCTTCAATTTCTCCCCCTGAGCAGTAACCACAACACGCAAATCTCGATTTTCACGTTGCACGTACGATAGATGACTAACCATCTTTCTTTGATCTGCACACATCTGCTCTTGAAACAAACGACCAGATACCATCTGGTTTTCTTGTTAATGAATCAAATTCAACAACCGCATCATCTACTGTTGAATCAGCAAGTTAAGGAAAGTTGGGTTGATGAGCTGCATTCTGGACATAAACGAGAAGTCCGCTCGTTGCATAGGTCATTGTTTATGACTTGTAGTAGCAATGGTTTGTTGAGTAGTCGGCGTCGGAGATAGTACTGTTTTTTGATAATGTAACCACCGGGGTACTAGTAGGAGTAGTAGCCACCGGTGTTTGTTAGAATGATACATTAACAGTCGAAAGTGGTTGGAAATCACCAATTTCAACCCCAGAATATCTAAGGGTTCTACGTTTAGAAAGCATAATTGTCACTATAGCCTTGTCGTTACGTTTATACCTTGCAACTTCACGAGCTGCACCACCATCTTGTCCTTCATCACCACCATTGTTCCTACCTTCTCCACCTTCACGTTCAGAATCTGAGTCGTCATGCATCCAACGATCATCAGGTAGATATACATAATCAGGTCGAGCAACATGACCCATTAATCTTTTAAACTTCGGCCTGTTCTCAAGAGTTTGACCATGATAAGTCCTCAAACGTATCATCATTTCTTCAATCATATGTTCAAGAACCACAATATCGGCAGTCAGCTCCGGGTCATTCATTAGGTTTTGTTCCAAGTGGTCAATAATTAGTTGCAAGAACCTCGGATACATGAGGAACTTAATCTTCACATGACGCGTTGTACAATTCCCTTGAGATGATAGATTACAAGCTAAGAAAAATTGAAAGGCTTGTTTGATACTAAGGCAACGAATGCTTATTGCAACATGATACGACATTCGTGAAAACCATCTTTACGGTCGCCGAGACAATGTACAAGTATGTGTAGGAAATAATTATAATGCTCGCATAAATATGCCTTGTTGTATTGAGATATATCGAGATCGCCTTTATACTTTAAACGCCCAAATAATCATTTGATAATGTCCTTATCAAATTCACAACGATCATCCACCGTATCATGAAATTGCAAGACCTTGCGTATCACTTCGACATCGTCTTTCCTTGAATCTGCGCCTCAATCTGTGTATCTTCAGAATTAAGCTTGGCAGTATTACAAAACGGTCGGATAATACTGAAGTATATCAGAGTATTTGCAGATATGGCATAAAAGATCCTCTATTGTTTGTGAAACGCAATCATACTCCCAAACATCGCCCGGCCGAAGAAGTCTTCATTTAAGAAGACAAAAATGCTACACTGCTTGTCATACGACAATTCTTGTACTTGAACTTATTCTTCAGCTTGCTGAACAACATGATCTTCCTGAGCATAAGCATCGATGTTCATTTCATCGGCCATAACTGTAAAATCAAACTTTAGTATATGTTTTTATACTTTAAAAATCTTCAAAATTTATCAGCACTTGGTAAAATTTTCATTCTGATCAAAACTTATTATTCTCTCATCCGTTACTCATTCGTTACTATTATTAATGAATGATCACATTCTTTAAATCAATTTAAACGAAAGAATACATTCGTTACATATAAATCTCATCCGTTAAATTTTAACGAATACTACTTATTCGTTTCCTAACATAACAACTGTAATGACATTCGCTATCAAAGACACGAATAAATACTTCATTCGTTACAAAGAACGAATGTGAAGCAACGAATGGTCTATTTGACTTTAAATTGGTCAAGTCAAAAATTACAAAGAACAATCTTTAGTTAAACATGCAATTTGATTTCACAATATTACAGATTGTAACTCTTGCTTAAGAGCGGCATTCTCATCAATATGGCGATTGATGACAATTTGTTTACCTTCTATGGTATGCTTCAGAATGAGAATTGTTTTCTCATCTTGCAGAATCCTATTCCACAAGGTTTTCTCACACTTTTGCAATTTATCATAAGCCTCTTTTACTTTTTTAAAATCTTTGAAAATGTTATCATAGTTTGTTTTGAGTATTTAATTTCATAGGCCTTAATTTCACACTCCTTACAACCAAGTTCACACTTTTGACATTTAAGCACATTAATCTGAGAAAATACATGGTTTGCCATGAAAGCATGTTGATCAGTCAATTCAGCTTCATACAGTTTCCCATCTTTTGGTGATTCCACATCTTGAGCTTGATTCTATACCACTTCCTCTTCCACATCATCATCTCCAAAATCAATTTGCCATGTGGAATTTCCTCGCCATTGAACCAACTTGCAATACTTTCAATAATATCAGGCGAAAAAGAGTTTGAAAGAAATCAGAAGGGATAGGATGAATCCTGTCATATGTTCATGGTTTAGAATCATCATATTCTTCAGCAATTTCATAAGTAATGTCTTCAATAATAACATCATCTTCTCTGCTATCTTGAGCTTTCACCTCTTCAATCACCACAGCATCAGCAACTACCTTTTCAACTTCAGCATCAATAGCTTCCTCAACAAGTAGCTCAGCCACATTTTCTTGTTGAACATAGTTTTTCCAGTTGAACCCCTAGTCTAGTTGAGCAGCATGATAAGCTTTGTAAGGTGATGCTTCAGAAGGTTTCTTCTCGGGATTTGAAGATTCATCATGGTTTGATGAACTTTGGTGATATATTTCTTGTCGGTTGTAATCTCTTCCAAATGGATTAGAACTATCGTCACCCACCTCTTTGTTTGTACATTCCCTCTTGAAGAGCCCTTTTTCCTTGCATCGAAAACACTCACATTGGATTTATAAAATTTAGCTGTGATGAAGTACTATCCAAACAGTTGTTGCCCGTGATCTCTTTGAATCTTTGAGCCCTTCGAATAACACTCACCATACACCATCTTATATCCAAGATTTCCATTTCCCCGGGGTCTATTTAATAATAGTCTTCCTTGGTCATGTTGAAGTTCCTTATTCTCCCAGTAATCAAACACTCATATGACTCTAGGTCGGATCCCAGAAATGTCATATGTTCTTTAACATTTTAAGTTGTCAGACCATTGTAATTCTTGATGTTTATAGCAATATTGCACTGTAGAACATCAGGAGTTTGAATTTGAGTTTGAGAGTTTTGATCATGTGACATTGTTCCAGAATAACTTCTAGAATTTTGTGGAGTCTATGGAGTTTATGATCCACCTTGCTGATTTCCAACAAATGCAGCTCCCTCGGTACAATAAGTAGTTTGGATTTTCGGACTTTGAGATACTACCAATTGAGTACTCTTGAAGTATAAACCAATCTCTTGTGAAACATATGAACTCTTCATCTTTTATTTTTTTCTCAACTCCAACTCTTGGGTTTCCTCTAGCTTTTCAATGAAACGTGCAAGAGTGAGTAGAGCATACGCAATGGGATTAGACTATCTGATTATAATAAAGGTTTCCACTCTTCAGGTAACGCATCAGCCAGTTTGTCAATGTACTCATGCTCTGGCTTATCAATTCCCAGTCTTTTCACCTCATTCACTAGGTGATAATATATTTCAATCAGTTGGGAAAAAGATTCACCCTTCACCAAAGTGAAAATATCAAACTTCTTCTTTAGCAATGCCATCTTTGACTTCCTCATGTCAGGATTACCCCTGTCTTTGTTAAACAAAGCTTACCAATTTGAGTAGCAAGACATGTTATGCTAAAGCAATTGAACGATTTCAGCCTTCATCGCTTGTTGAAAAAGATTCAACATTTTCCTCCCTTAGGAAAGTTGCTTTGTCATCATTCGAAATTTGTAATAAGCGATAGTTGGTACCATTCTCATTCTTTGGAATGATGTACTCATCTTCAACAGCATGCCATGTATCATAATTTTCAGCTTGAACATGCGTTTCAAACTTATTTGCCCTGTTTGGATGGTCTTCCATCTTGAGAAGCTTTAACGGCTTGTTAGACATATCCATCTCATTTTCTATGTTCAGATTTTGAAGTAGGGTTGACGGCTACGTTACAAAAGCACTCAGATCTTCCATGTTGCAAGAAAAATCAAATACCAAAAACAATCAGTCTTTTGTTTGTATAAGTATCAAACGTATAAGTCCAAAATCACAAATCCCAATTTACGTATAAGTTTGCTTCAAATGCTCCGTATAAGTCACAACATATAAGTAATCAAACGTATATCTCAACTAACTTTTAGGTCTCTTAACGTATATGCCACAAACTAGCGCATAACTCACTTATACGCTAAACACGACATATTCGCTAATAAAACTTATTCGTGGATAAGTTTTGTATAACTCCATTTTTGCAAAATTGATGATGTAAACAAGTTTGTTTGAATCTGTAACTTGGTAGGATTGTTAATGGCAATCAAACGAACATGATGTGAAGATTTGAGCAGTTTTTTACGGTGAATTAATCAAAAAGTGTAGAATCCAGATAAGGCAATGAAATTTTGATGAAATCTTGTGTTCTCTAAGTAGTTATGAACCTATGTCTTATACCACTTGATAAGACCTGGAAGTATTGGATCGATACGACTTGAAATGATATCTACTCTATAACATAATAAGCTAAAATAATCATGAGACGAGATATCACAAAATTAATTTAATGCTTAAACTTTATAGATCATCAAACAGATTACATGTACACTTGATGTGATAGATTACAGCTTGAGTACTTAGGAAAACTCAACTAACTAAATGAATGGATAAGCCACTATATATAGTGGATATATATATATATATATATGCTTAAGTATACATATACGGCGTATATGAACTGATCCGCTGGCATATGTAGTTATACGCCCTCACATGAATAACATTTTCCTAATGTGTTTTACATACAAATACAAGACCTTAGCACTAGACATTATGTTCTAACATTGAGTTAAAACATAAAACAAAACAAAATAAAACAAAATAAACATATTACAATAATTTTGATATCTAAAAACTATAGTTAAAAATATATTTATTATAATATATATACAATACTTATAATTTTCGAGAAAGATCACAACATGGAAACATACTGACTAATATGCTCTTCGCAACACGTATATTTTGGTTGGTATTTCAACTCTTAGTCAGAATGATTGTAGATATATTGATCTACTTTTAAACTACACATGTGTTTTCAGAATCTTATGATACTAATTAATTTATAATTAGGCATAGACTATGCGTGGTCCCCGCTTATTAGAAAAATGATGCCTCATATCTATTCTCAGAGCTTTTTTTGCTTTCTCCAGATCACCCTGAATTGACTCCAAAACCCTAATGATTGTCAAAACATTTTTGATAGACATGATTTGTGACATTTTGCAAAACTTTTACAAAACGAAAAAGGTTGAACCATGGACTTACATGCCATGCAAGTTTGACTTACATACATCTCATTCAAGGTGTTTAGCATTTACGGCTAGACTTATTGCCCCCACCTTAAGTAGTTCTAATATACCCCATTTTGTTGGCTATGAATCAACATTTTATGTTGCTATTAAATATTAGAGCTCTTTTGCAGTTTTTCTGCCTTTTTTTTACTTAACATGTAAGAATTGTCTATTTTTGCATTTCTTTTTGAGTTTTGAATATATAAGATCAAAGAAAATAAACAGATTACGATGACCAACTATTAATGGGCTGGTGTATGACCAGAATATTACAAATCTGCCTCTCATTCGGAAGATGTATCTTGAGACATGCATATCCTTTTAAAGGATAAAACCACTTAATCTAGCATGTTTTAGTTTAGATCACCTAGGTTCTTACAAGATGTGTAGAGCCTATCGAGCACATAAGGTTCTGAGCTTATTGTTCTTTTAGTCTACTTTATCCATGAGCTAGAAGCATTCAATCAATTTCTTATCACTTTCCAATGATCGGATCAATTTCTCAACATTTTAAAATACTCACCTCCCTCTTCAATGAAGCTCCCTCTAAACATGATAAATTTCTTTTTGATAAATTTTCTGATTTTCTTAAAGGAAAGATAAAATCTTTTTGTCGAGACAAAAGCTCACTTTTGTTTTTCTTAAAATTAACTATAAAATCTTTTCGGTAAGTTAAAGTAACTCATTTTCTCTCCCTAAATTTGTGACATATTGAAAATATTTTCAAATTTATATACATAAAGATAGACATAATAGTTTAATTAAGACATATCATGCCAAGCGATTTTACAAGATATAGAAATCAGGCACGATCAAAGGCTGTTGTGAAAATCGCGGTCTATTAAAACCTAACCTAATCTAGACACAATAGTTTTAAATTTATAAACCTAGACTCTTATAATGCTAGACCACTAGATAGGAAAGTGTAGCTATCGACTATTTTAAAGCCTAATGAAGTCCGGATATCGAACCTATGAGACATTAGAGACACCTAAACTAGACACTTACTCAACTAAACTTGATTAATTGATTTTTGTGTTTTTAATTATAACTATAAACTAAATAATTCTTCAATTAAAATTGACACAGAAACTAGACATGAACAAATCGGGCTGAACTTAAATAGGGAAAAACAACTACATAGGTAAGGAATCATACTAGTCAACTTGTAAACTCTCGGAATTGGATTTATGATTGGTAACCAGTTTATAAAAGGGATTACTCCATAGAATAGTAACCAACTTTGAAAGTTGTTCCAATCAGGTCACTGATAAAAACTTTTGTTCCAATTAGGTCATTGAACTTTCATTTTTGTTACAATCCTAGATATTTTACCTAGATAGCAGGTAATCTAGGTTTTTTTTTTAAAAAAATGTAAAAAAATAATAAAAAAACCATAATTCAAAATATAAAACATGCCCTCGTTCAACAAGCAAAAAAACAAAAAAAAAACCGACGCGAAACTCGTTTTGACCTTTCCCACCCGGACCCTTCTGACCCGAACCTGTTGACCCTAACCCATTCCGTCCCGAACCAAAACAACCCATTTTGGTCAAAACGTGCTGAAACAAGCTGTTAAATGCTGAAACGAACTGAAAAATCGCTTAAACGAGCTGTTAGGTGCTGAAATGAACTGAAAAATCGCTTAAACGAGATGTTAGTTGCAGAAACGAACTGAAAAATCACTTAAATGAGCTGTTAAGTGCTAAAACGAACTGAAAAATCGCTTAAACAAGCTGTTAGGTGCTTAAACGAACTGAAAAATCGCTTAAACGAGCTATTAGTTGCAGAAACGAACTGAAAAATCACTTAAACGAGTTGTTAGGTGCTGAAATGAACTGAAAAGTCGCTTAAACGAGATGTTAGTTGCAGAAACGAACTGAAAAATCACTTAAATGAGCTGTTAAGTGCTGAAACGAACTGAAAAATCGCTTAAACGAGCTGTTAGGTGCTGAAACAAACTGAAAATCGCTTAAACGAGCTGTTAGTTGCAGAAACGAACTGAAAAATCGCTTAAACGAGCTGTTAGGTGCTGAAACGAACTGAAAAATCGCTTAAACGAGCTGTTAGGTGCTGAAACGAACTGAAAAATCGCTTAAACGAGCTATTAAGTGCTGAAATGAACTGAAAAATCGCTTAAATGAGCTATTACGTGCTGAAACGAACTGAAAAATCGCTTAAACAAGCTGTTGGGTGCTGAAACGTACTGAAAAACTGCTTAAACAAGCTGTTAGGTGCTGAAATGAACTGAAAAATCGCTTAAACGAGTTGTTAGTTGTAGAAACAAACTGAAAAATCGCTTAAACAAGCTGTTAAGTGCTGAAACGAACTGAAAAATCGCTTAAACGAGCTGTTACGTGCTGAAACGAACTGAAAAATCGCTTAAACGAGCTATTAGTTGCTAAAACATACTAAAAAATCGTTTTAAACGAGTTGTTAAGTGCTGAAACAAACTGAAAAATCGCTTAAACGAGTTGTTAGGTGCTGAAACGTACTGAATAATCGCTTAAACGAGCTGTTAGGTGCTGAAACGTACTGAAAAATCGCTTAAACAAGCTGTTAGGTGCTGAAACGAACTGAAAAATCGCTTAAATGAGCTGTTTGGTGCTGAAACGAACTGAAAACTCGCTTAAACATCCTGTTAGGTGCTTAAACGAACTGAAAATTTGCTTAAACGAGCTGTTAGGTGCAGAAGCGAACTTAAAAATCGCTTAAACGAGTTGGTAAGTGCTGACACGAATTGAAAAAATCCCTTCGAGATTTTGTTGTTAAAACGAGTTGTAACGTGTTGAAAACGCGCTGATTCGTTGGTCAAAAAAAAACTGACCCGAAACTCGTTCCGACCTTGACCCGTTCTAACCCGAACCTGTTGACCCTAACCCGTTCCGACCCGAACCAAAACAACCCTTTTTTTTAAGTGACCCGTTTCGACAATAACCCGTTTCGACCCTAACCCGTTTCAACCTTAACCCGTTCCGACCCATGACCCGTTTCGACCCAACTCAACCCATTTGCCACCTCTAATAACAATATAATTAAAATGATTGTAATTTATTGCAATTTTTCAAAAAAAAAAATTGAACATTTTTGCATTTTTTTTTCAATTTTTGTAATTTATTGCAAATTTTCGGAATTTTAAAATTATATTTCGCATTTTTACTAATTTTCGCAACCTTTAAAGTTATTATGCAAAATAAAAACATTGAAATTTTAAAAAAAAAAAAAACTAGATTACCTCACCTGCGATCCAGGTAAAATATCTAGAATTGGAACAAAAATAAAAGATCAATGACCTAATTGGAACAAAAGTTTTATCAGAGACCTGATTGGAACAACTTTTAAAGTTGGTTACTATTCTATTAAGTAATCTCTTTATAAAAATATGAAACTTAAGGAATAACTAGAGTATGCTAGATCACCTCATGGTCTCTCCAACGATACCTAAGAACCCTAAATTTCATGTAAAGCTCGACGGTTTAACGGCTCGGATCAGCTCCTAGTCTCACCTTACCTAACTATGCTAAGGTACCCAAAGACTAAATTACCACCCAGTCTCTCTAAACACAAAACACCCTAAAGCGTAAAGGGGTATTCTTACTGAATTCGGATATAATTCGTATCTGTAAGAATCTAAGGGGAACTAGGGTAACTCATTCCCGTGTAATCACTACCCAAACTTGCAAAAGACCAAAACATATGATACTTAATTACCTCTCGGTCTCTCAAGTGACAGAATATTAGGTATCTCTAAACTCTCAAATATTGTTCCTATGGAATACATTAACAATAAACTATTAACTGGTTCTTAACACACAATAAACAACCTAATATACATCCATACATAAAATATGTTCACAAAGACGCACATGGAACAATAAATAGATAAAATAATACTAAATACGCATATGTATCGAAACCAAATACAATAAAAATTTTACCAAAGCATGAACCAATCAATAATAAACCAAAACCAAAAATAAAACAACTATAAAAAGTATTCATCCAAACATAGGTAGTCCAACAAATTTAGCCAGTCAAAATCAAGAACAAAGAAAAAAAAATAATATAAACTAGTCGGCTTATGGAATCTAACTATCTATATAATTGTCTACCATAAAATCCTATGTGTCACTCTCAGGTTGTTCCCCCCATTTTCTAGAGCCACCAGATTGCTTGATTTCTAAATAGAGGTTTCTAATGCATTTGACCCGAATTCACGGGTATGGGTCTACCAAACCCGGATAGTCTTTAAATCGGTTATAACATCTCTTATATTTATGAAACTCTTTCATAATCAAACAATAATTTTTGCGGGTCATGGGTCTCACCAAACCCGGATAACTCTTAAACGGGTTATAACATCTCATTTATTTGTGAAATAATTAACTCCTTAATCATCAAAGAATAATTTACACGGGTTATGGGTCTTACCAAACCCTAATAGTTCTCAAATGGGCTATAAGATCTCATTTATTGGTAAACACTATCATTAAACCCTAATTTAATTTATCTCCTTTACATGTTTACTATTACTGGTCTATCATCTTCATCGCCGGTTAACTTCCGATATTACTCACCATTGTCAACTACATTAACATCCCTTTTTTCATTAGACAAATATTTGTGTTTATGTTTGTTCATTTAAAAAAATCAATATGCTCGTGTCCGTTTATGTTTGTTCTTTAAAAATCTTAAAAAACTACACATCTTAATTGAAAAAACTCAAATACTAAAAAATATAATAACAAACTAATATATATATATATGTGTGTGTGTGTGTGTGTGTGTGTGTGTGTTAGATTAAAACTAAACTACGCTAAAAATTAAAATAAATCATCATAACATACTTGAATAAACTCCCGTAACACGGGAGAATCAAACTAGTAATTATATATTTGACCTGCTTGCTTGCTTTCTATTTCTTTCTTTGCGAATGGCCAACTCCCTTAATTATTTTCTGTTGTCAAAGCCTTGCGGCTACCTTCTGTTCATTCAGTAGCCCAACAGGGTGTCCCCCCTTTTATAAATAAGAAATCACTATATATAATTCCTATCTTACGATGCAAGTTGGTCAATGCCCTATGGTCCTGTGCTCTTCTTTATATCCTTTCAATGGGTCGTTGAATTTTCTCTATTATTATTGTGACCAGCAATGATATTTACGTAAAAGCCCACTTAGTGAATTTCCCTTTGCAACAAGCAAGTCCACGATGGTTTTGTTCACCATAAATTTCGGTTTAGCTCATAAATTCTTTTCCTGTAGCTCATTTGATCCTTTTAATTGCATCGCCATTTAACCTCGTGTCTTGTATTACCAATTCTCAAATAATTAGACTAAGCCATCAAATTCAATTAAAGTCTCAGGAATCATTTATAACTTTAAGTTACACCATGAACTTGCATTTACTTACTCTTAAACCCCACGACAAGTTTCTTTCCTCTTTTTTTTTCATTTTCATTTTGTAAATTAATAAGCTAGTTAAACTTGTCTCTAAAAATTTGAAAGTTCACATATAAAAACAATTAGGAGCAATAATTAATTAAAACGAACTCAAAAACTATTTAAAATGCAGGAAATGCTTAAAGTTAATTAAAAGCTTTAATTAAAAGGTCTACAAAGTTATAATATGTGTGTATATGTTCAATATTGACAAGTTTACGCTCATAACTATCACGACTAAAGTTAATTCGGGAGTCAATATGTTTTGTCTTTGAGTGCTGGACCAGGTTTTTTACAATACAAACCGTTGCAGCATTATCACATTTTGTTGGGGTGTTAAAGAAATTCAAACCGTAATGCAGCAGCTAATGCTGGATCCATATCATTTGTGAACAGCAGTCGGTGGCGGCAATGTATTCTACTTCAGCGGTGGAGGTGGATATTGTGACCTGCTTCTTGCATTGACAAGAGATTAAGCGTTCACCCAAGAATTGGCATCCTCTGGTAGTTGACTTTCTGTCTAAGTTGCATCCCCCCATAATCACAGTTGGTGTAGGCATGCAGCACCAAAGGAGAATATCTTAGGTACCAAAGACTTAAACGAGGCTTTCCCCTGGGATACCACTACAAGAAAAGTGGCCATTAGAGACTAAATTATAAGGGATTGTTATATCAGTCTCTAATACATAGTATCTAGGACTGGTTTATCAGTCACTGATAATATTAGGGACTGATTATTATCTGACTAATGTTAGTGAGTGATAATCAGTCGCTATTACCATGACACCTTATTTAAGACTAAATTTCAGTCCCAAATGTGTTTATGAAATACAAGGTTTTTGTGGAAATTTATTCGCGACTGAATTTGAGTCCTAAATATGTAATGAAAAATTACTCAAATGTATGGCGACTGAACATTAGTCTCTAGCATATAAGGAACATAATAGAGATTGTGAGTAAAGTATGAGGGACTGATGTGATAGTCTCAAATGCTTGGTATTCGGCTAGGTTAATACTTGTTACTTTTAGTGTAATGTTAGGGTTAGATATCGTAGGGTATATAACGGGAGATGTATTTTGTACAAAAGAAAGGGGAGTTTAGCACACTTATTGCTACTTTTGGACAACATACAATTAGGGGTGCAAATGAGCGGAACTGCTCGCGAGCTATTAGAGACCAACTCGAGCCTGAGCGTAAGCGTGTCTAATAAGTAGCCCAAGCTTCACTTATCAAGCTCGAGTCGGCTCGCGAGCCTAATTGAGCTTGTCACCAATATAATTTCTGTAATATATATTTATATGTAATTAGTAATTATCAAGTAATCAATATAATATTATGAAAAAAACTAAATAATATATAATGTGTTATATATATAATTATAATTGAAAAAAATTATAAACATATTTATAAAATATGAAAAATTAATTAAGAAATAGTAAACGAACCGAGCCCAAGATGAGCTCAAACTTGAACTCACGAGTCGAGCTTGAGCTTTAGAAATAGAGATTGAAACGAGCTTCAGAACTTCTATAAATTACTATATATAAAATAAATAATATAACATTACATTACAAAGACATTTTAAAGTGAAAATAAACTGAAAATTAAAAAGCTCACGTCATAAACGTTATTTAGAAAATTTTGTTAATCAATAATTAGGTGGAGGACACCTACACTGTAAAATACAAGATTTTGAGAACAGTTTCATTAAAATAAATGATTTAGTATGCATTAACATTTAGTAAAGGCCATTTAGTTGATTGAATTAAAATGAAACGGGTCAGTGTCTAAACCTTGTGAAAAACCAATCATTTAATGCAGTTGCATACACATACCATAAGACAAAATGGCCAAATTATAAGCAAACCATATATACCATAAATTTAAAGTCATGTGAAAAGTACCCTACAAGTTATGAACATTTTACACAAACAACACAATGCTACTACCCGAACATTGTTTTTGAGTGAATAGGATCGAGATCAGACGCGTTAATAATTATCAGCAGCTGCTCCTTCAGGCTCTATGAAAAAACTTGAATATTATTATAGTATATTGATGTTTTTGTGATTACATTGCAAACATTAATTACTTACAAAAAATATTTTTATAATGATCAAAATATTGGTTGCGGATAGGGGTGCAAACGAGCCGAGTTGTTCAAGATCGGCTCATTAAAAAGCTCGATCGAGCCGAGCTTAATCGAACATTCGAGCCCGAGCTCGAGCCAAAAAGTAAACTCATTTATTAAACGAGCCCGGGCTTCACTTATCGAGCTCGAGCTGGCTCGTGAGCCTGTCATTTATATAATTTTTTAAAATATATATTTAATAATATATATAATGTTTTGAAAAATAATAAAAATAACTAAATAATAGTATATATTATTTTATACATAAAATTATAATAGAAAAAAATATATAAAAATAAATATAATTATATCGATAAATAGTAAACGGCGAGCCCGAGGCGAGCTCGAGCTTGAAAATCTACTCACAAGTTGAGCTTGAGCTTTGAAAATAGAGCTCGAAACGAGCCGAGCTCGAGCCTAGTCGAGTTCAGGTTAGGCTCGGCTCGTTTGCACCCCTAGTTGCAGATAGACAACCTGGACCGTCACTATCCAAAACAAGAAATCCATTCTAACTTAAACTCAGTACCCAATCCACCTGACCCGGAGACCTGCCACCTGCATCAGAGAAGGTAACCGACCTTGCATGCCATAAGACGGTGTTAGCAGATCTAGGGATGTTCTCAGATTCAGTATTATATTTTAAAACTTTAAAGCATTCAAGTTGCTCCTCTAAGAACAGTTCATACGTACGAATCCGTGCAAAACAATCACAAACACATTCAAAGTTCATAAAACCATAACTTGTATAACATTAAAAACAACACAAATCATCTTTAAAAGTAGCTAACTGCCCTCTTTGTTGGAAATTCAAAAGTTCGTCCTTGAAAGTTGAATCACCCTTTGGTGTCTTCAATGCTACCTGTCGAAGCACGAAATGAATCTAACCTGATCCAAGACGATGTTTCCACGGATTTTGAGATGAACGAACCAAGTCTTGATCTTCTTCTTCAGCTGCGCCTGTGACCTGCAATGGTTTTCGGGGGAGTGGAGGCGACTGCTAAGATATCCTGAGGATTTCTTGTTCACAGACACAAAAAGGTGGTGGTGGCTCTTATTGAGCATGACCCCTGGATAAGGAGGTGGAGACACCTCCTTATATAGAGTCTCATGGCCACCATCATGGTACCCTAATGGGCTTAGCCCAGTTAGGGTTACCACCACAAAACCCCCTCAGCCCAATAACATTGTATTAGTCCATGTAATAAAATAAGCCAAACATAATAGATTTAGGGTCGTAGAACCGGGTCGTAGAACCGGGTTTTAGTACCATACCCCTACAAGCCCCCCAAGTCCAGCGTTGCTCCTGGGCGCGCAAGCGTCTAGGTGGAGCGCTGGACTTTATAAGGTGTGAGGCGGTTTTTTCCCTTTTCTTTGGCCTTGTCTTTATTGTCTTTTGAGTTTTGGGAGGTTTTCTTCATGATGGTGACATGTTGTAATAAAAGCCTGCGCGCGAGGCGACTTACAAGCTATGAGAATAATAAAGCTTGCGCGCGAGGCGACTTACGAGCTAAGAATGATATAGCCTGCGCGTGAGGCGCCTAACGAGCTATGAGAATAGTAAAGCCTGCGCGTGAGAGGCGTCTTATGAGCTTTGAGAATAATAATTAAGCTGGCGCGCGGGGCGACTTACGAGCTGAGAATAATAAAGCCTGCGCGCGAGGGGCGTCTTACGAGCTGTAGCATAATAATGCCTGCGCGTGAGGCGTCTTACGAGCTAAGAATAATAAAGCCTGCGCGCGAGAGGCGACTTACGAGCTAAGAATAATAAAGCTTGCGCGCGAGAGGCATCTTATGAGCTTTGAGAATAATAATTGAGCTGGCGCGTGAGGCGGCTTACGAGCTGTGAGAGTAATAAAGCCTGCGCGCGAGAGGCGTCTTATGAGCTTTGAGAATAATAATTGAGCTGGCGCGTGAGGCGGCTTACGAGCTGTGAGAGTAATAAAGCCTGCGCGCGAGAGGCGTCTTATGAGCTTTGAGAATAATAATTGAGCTGGCGCGTGAGGCGGCTTACGAGCTGTGAGAGTAATAAAGCCTGCGCGCGAGAGGCGTCTTATGAGCTTTGAGAATAATAATTGAGCTGGCGCGTGAGGCGGCTTACGAGCTATAATAATAGAGCTTGCGCGCGAGGCGTCTTACGAGCTAAAAGAATAGTAACAGCTTGCGCGCGAGGCGTCTTATGAGCTGTATGAATAATAACAGCTTGCGCGTGAGGCGTCTTATGAGCTGTGTGAATAATAAAAGCTTGCGCGCGAGGCGTCTTACGAGCTATAAGAATAATAACAGCTTGCGCGTGAGGCGTCTTATGAGCTGTGTGAATAATAAAAGCTTGCGCGCGAGGCGTCTTACGAGCTATAAGAATAATAACAGCTTGCGCGTGAGGCGTCTTATGAGCTGTGTGAATAATAAAAGCTTGCGCGCGAGGCGTCTTACGAGCTATAAGAAAAATAACAGCTTGCGCGTGAGGCGTCTTATGAGCTATAATAATAGAGCTTGCGCGCGAGGCGTCTTACGAGCTAAAAGAATAGTAACAGCTTGCGCGCGAGGCGTCTTATGAGCTGTATGAATAATAACAGCTTGCGCGTGAGGCGTCTTATGAGCTGTGTGAATAATAAAAGCTTGCGCGCGAGGCGTCATACGAGCTATAAGAATAATAAAAGCTTGCGCGTGAGGCGTCTTATGAGCTATAATAATAATGAAGCTGGCGCGAGAGGCGACTTACGAGCTATAATAATAATACCAGCTTGCGCGCGAGGCGTCTTAGGAGCTGTATTGTCCCGTGCCAGGCGCAGATGTTGCATGCGCGTGCGCGTAGACTTTGGTATGTGTTATGCGCCACGCGCAGATGTTGCATGCGCGTGCGTGTAGACAGCGATATGTGTGAGCATGTGATGCGTAAGCATGTGTAATATGCGTGAGCATATGTGATGCGTGAGCATATGTGACGCGTGAGCATGTGGTATGAGGATTCCCAACCTTGAAGTTTGGCACGAAGCCATATGGGATATTATGAGGATTCCCAACCTTGAAGTTTGGCGCGTAGCCATATGGGATATTATGAGGATTCCCAACCTTGAAGTTTGGCGCGAAGCCATATGGGATATTATGAGGATTCCCAACCTTGAAGTTTGGCGCGTAGCCATATGGGATATTATGAGGATTCCCAACCTTGAAGTTTGGCGCGTAGCCATATGGGATATTATGAGGATTCCCAACCTTGAAGTTTGGCGCGAAGCCATATGGGATATTATGAGAATTCCCAACCTTGAAGTTTGGCGCGAAGCCATATGGGATATTATGAGGATTCCCAACCTTGAAGTTTGGCGCGAAGCCATATGGGATATTATGAGGATTCCCAACCTTGAAGTTTGGCGCGAAGCCATATGGGATATTATGAGGATTCCCAACCTTGAAGTTTGGCGTGTAGCCATGTGGGATATTATGAGGATTCCCAACCTTGAAGTTTGGCGCGAAGCCATATTGGATATTATGAGGATTCCCAACCTTGAAGTTTGGCGTGTAGCCATGTGGGATATTATGAGGATTCCCAACCTTTGAAGTTTGGCGCGTGGCCTGATGCGCGCATGCACGGCGATGGAGTGGTGACTCGTGAGTGCGCGTGCATGGCTGAGGTCTCTTGCGCCAAAGCCAGATGGTGGTTTCCGCGGCGGCATATGCACGGCTGCGGAGTGAGAATCCGCGGGGGCGCGTACATGGCGGCGGAAATCTGGTAATTTCTGGATCTGCAATTTTAGAGTCAGACCTGCAACTTTGGACCTAAAATCCAGGTCTGTAATCTAGACCTAGATCTGTAAATCAGATCTGGACAGATCTGAAGCTCGGAGCAGATTTAAAACCATCACAGATCCGGAGACCTGATCATTTGAATCAGGCCGTTTCTTCTTGCCCAGATCTGGAAGCCTCTTTTTAGATCTATGGATCTTTTTGAGCTTTAATAGAACAAGCCTTGAAGCTTTTTTCTGTAAACTTCCAGATCTGGGTTTTTCCTGGGAGAGATCCGACAGCCGAGATGAAGATCGAAGGGCAGTTCGTTGCCGTCCCACGGATGGCGCCAATGTCGAAGCACGAAATGAATCTAACCTGATCCAAGACGATGTTTCCACGGATTTTGAGATGAACGAACCACGTCTTGATCTTCTTCTTCAGCTGCGCCTGTGACCTGCAATGGTTTTTGGGGGAGTGGAGGTGACTGCTAAGATATCCTGAGGATTTCTTGTTCACAGACACAAAAAGGTGGTGGTGGCTCTTATTGAGCATGACCCCTGGATAAGGAGGTGGAGACCTCCTTATATAGAGTCTCATGGCCACCATCATGGTACCCTAATGGGCCTAGCCCAGTTAGGGTTACCTCCACAAAACCCCCTCAGCCCAATAACATTGTATTAGTCCATGTAATAAAATAAGCCAAACATATTAGATTTAGGGTCGTAGAACCGGGTCGTAGAACCGGGTTTTAGTACCATACCCCTACACTACCTGATAATATTACTATCAGATCTAGTCCCAATTTCACACAATTCAAGTTTAATAGTTTCCGATGATATGACAATCCAATGAATAGTAGGCAGATTCCAAACCTTTTGGCCAATCTGATCAAATAACAAACCAAACCAAACCAAACTCGGTACAAGTCTTACTAACAACTCTTACTAGATTTATTATAAATGCTATAATGTTACCGATCAACTTTGGAGCAGGCTGAGCAGGACCCTTTCCTGAACATATACAAATAAATATTTACAAATTTATAACAATAAGAGGGAAAAAGAAAAGAGAGAGAGCAACTTAATAATAATACAGATTAATATACACATACTTTTATTCAAGTTTTTATACATTGCATATAGTGAGTGTGAACAAATTAAAAGTCTTGTTTGAATAATGTAAAAAAGTCAACTGTGTTGCTACAATCAAAGTTGTAACATAAGGGTAAATTTGGAAAGAGTATTGAATAAAAAACGGCTGATTCATATTTCATTGATTTAGTGTTTCAGATTTCATTACGGGTGATTCAAAAAGTTATTATGGTTAGCTTTATCTGATAAACATTGTTATTAGAAATTTAAAAACACTTATTAAAAAGGTTTATTAGGACAACCCATTAGAGTACACACAATCAAAAGATGATATAAAATGAACTAACTTGAGGGCCATCGTGTCCATTTTTCTCTTTAATGGCCTGCAACAATCCCTTTAGAAAACATATGACCAATCTGCATATTATGCATCAAGAAAATAGCATAAGTCTCATTCCATTTGAGCAATTATCCTATTCAGAAACCGAGAAGTTTGAAATTAGATCAACACATTGGATACCATTACATCTAGAAGTTAATAATTAAAAGTTTAAATTTTTTTGTGCAATCTCAGAGAAAAGATGGTAAAACATTAGCATTGACAAATTACTTGCATCAAACACAATTGGGGCAAACCCTTCCTTGACTGCCTGAGCATAAACAATCAACTATTACTTAAATTACTTCTCCATGGCGTCATTGAGAACAACAACATGAGAATGTCAATTAAAGCAAATTACTTGCATCATGTATAATATGAGCCCCTAATCACAAACCATATCACAATCAAATGCAAAAAAAAAAAAAAAAAAAAAAAATAAATATACAAAAAATCATCTATTTTACAATGAAAATCCATAATAATTTAAATTTCAAGATAAACATCTCTGCTTTAAACATAAAAAAAACAACAAAATTATCATTTTTGTAACTGTACTGATTAAAACGAAACATAGGAATTCTTACCTTTCCGTTGATCGCACTGACCGGTTGTTGTTTGTATAATGTGGTCGGCAATGCTTCTGCCTTCATTGAGAGTGAGAGACAGAGTTCTGTGAGCGGATATGTTAAAACTTATTGAACCCTAAATTTAAGCATTTGAAATTCAATGAACTGTAATTAAGCATACCAGTGCAAGGTAGGAAACGACGTGAAGCAGGGGTGGCTGATGGAGGTTGTGAAAGATTAAACCCTAACCACTAGGCCCTTGTTATTTTGTATATGGCTTCAATTAGTTTTTTTTGGCGCCAGATAAGTAGGAGTCTGTTTAGGTCAAACCGTCAAAGAGTGGGAATACATCCGTGTCTTTTCTATAATTCCAATGTTTTTTTTATCAAAAGTTAAACCTATTAAAAGCCTTGGTATATCAAATTTGAACTGTTGGTGTTTTGTTGTTGTTTTCTTCATTTAAACAAGGTACTTCGGTTCGAATAACATATCATGCTTCTACAATCTTATTTTATTTATTTTTTTTACGGCAACAGTTTATAGTTTAGGGAAAGTTAGCATACGAGTTAAATTAACGTGCTAACTATGAGAATCAAGTAGGGTAATTAAGGGTGACAATTGTGGCACATGGGTTGAATGGGTTGTATCAAAATGAGTTAAACTAAAAAAAGAAATTGATTGAAACGGGACAAAACGGGTTAACAGTTCTCGGGTCTTTTTTTTATGGAACGAGAAAAGCGGAGGAAACTTTTTAGTATTTTTTTAGTTTTTTAGTTCTTGTACTGTAACAAACCTAGCCGATACCCAAAATGAGACAAAGAATTCAACATAGCTTTGTCTCACTATAAAGAGTTACAACTTAAAATAACACATAATATGATAGATATGATAGACAACAAGATCACGTAATCAGTGGCGGATCAAGGATTTTTTTCCCAATGGGTTCACTGTTTTTAAATGCTCTACTTTTTATACGACCGGCCATAAAAATTTCGGGTCGATTCGAAGGTTTAGGTCGGTTCAACGGTTCGGGTCGGGTAAGGCCGTAAGGTTCATTACATAACATAAATACGATAAATTAACAAAAAACAAACATCGTCATAGAATGGATAACATACATAATAAAGATACGATTGTCTTTTAAAACAAATAAAAAAAACTTACTTATAGTTGTTCTCTACGAGTTTTCATCTTTTGGAAACGTTGCATACATCTTCAATCGAAACTTGTTGAAGGAACTCTCTTCCACTGTAACAAATGCAAGCATCGTTCAAGAATCCATCACCCATCCTATTACGCAATTCCGTCTTCAAATGCTTCATTGAAGAAAAATTCTTTCAACACTCGCCGTTACAACGGGTAAAACTAACGATAACTTAATTAATAAGTGCACTTGTAATAAACACTTTAGATCATGCGCTTTTAAATCGTAAGCTTACTAAATAAATTAAGATTTTTTTATATAAAAATAGGATAAACATGTCTGGATAAATTAAGATTATTAACTTACTTGAAACATCTTTTACATAATAATCAATTTAATTCGGCATATTAAATAAATAAATATTATTTTTAATCTTTTTTATTAAAATATAAAACTTTAATATTTTTAAATTTAAATCATTAAGTATTTATCAGTTAATATATTCTTTTTATATGCACGTTTAAATTTTGAATTTGTATGAATAATCTATTAATAAATTATAATAACCTACATGAATCCATTTTCAAATTCTAGTTTTTATTATCTTAATTAATGGTTTTCATGACACATGTTTATTTAGGTGAGTTCTAAACATTTTATTGTTTTAGCTTAGAGGTAAATAATTTTTTTTATTTTTTTTAATATTTTTATAAAATAACGTGGAGCTCGATCAATCCTTGTCGAGCTTGAGCACAACCTAGCGCGTTTTCTAACACTTAATAATTAAATTGGTTTTGGTTTTGGTTTTGGTTTGTTAGTCGATAGTTTTTTTGGTTTATGATATTTGAAGATTTACCATAAGTGACTAGATTTGACTTTAATTAGTGAAGTATAAGGCCCCTTAGGGTATATCTTAATGCCCAGGGTGCTAATGTTAATTTGACAAAGGTTAAAGAATGGGACAACACTCCCTTCATGGCAAACCTAAGAGAAAATCACGACCTTAACAAGCCTATTATTTATATAACTTTTATAATATATATATATACACTGTATATAAAGAGAATCCAATTGGAAAACCTAAGAGAAAATTTTTAAAAGTTTTACAACCCACAAAGCATATGGTACTACCTTAATTAATGGTAAAATAGTCTTTGTAACTCTATATCTCACGGTTATTTTAATTTTATTTGAAATAGTTACAGTTTTACCATTTAACTTTGATTAACTTTTGCTAATTTGAATAATAGTTACACTTTTTCTCCTTATTCTAAACAAACAATCCCCATGACTTTTAAACGCTCGTAACTTTTTCACATGCTAATATTTTTTTTTAAACAATTACCCCATAAAAACGAGCATTTTATTCGCTTTAATTTGATTATGATATTGTTATAGTTTATTAGTTTTAAAACTAACATACGTGATTACTAGTTTGTATCAACAATGAGTCGGGCGGGTTCGGCTGATGATTAATTTGGTTCAGGTCGGGATAGGTTCGGGTCAAAACGGGCTTCAGGTTAAAACTTGTCGGAGCGGGTTTCGCGTCAAAACATGTTGTGTTAAAAAGCGGTTAATTTGAAATTACTATACATTTCGTCTTTGTTTCTTGATTTTTGTCACTAGTAACGCACGTTTAGGCATCCATTACGCGGATGATATTGTATATACATACCAGGTTGCTCGCATTTAGGCATTGTGTGATGCGCTTACCGACACTGGTTACACATCTGATGCCATGTTAAACACACACCATCGTCGGGTTACGCACGTACCGAGGTCCGAGGTTACGAGCGTACAACATTGGTCGCGTACCTTCGAGAACACCTGGCTAGTATATATATATAATAAACACCCAACTTATCTATTAAAACATAATAACTATAATAATAATACTTTAGAAGTTATAAAACGTAATTTACTTAAATCGTGGGTTTGATTATTTAATTTAAACAGACAGCTACATTAACATGTTAACAAATAGTTATTTCAATTAAGATGGAAAAAAAAAGTGACGCATCACATGAGTTAAGTTGGGAAAGTAACAAGTAAACCTAACTAAACAAAATTAATTCTCTTCTCGTGGTATCCATCCATCTCTCTCTCTCTCTCTCTAGCGAAACTCATCACTATCCATAGAAATCGGGATGCCCACGTTCCCTGCCAATGATTCAAACCTCAATCACTCACGAAACCCTCCCTCTCTGCGCACTATGTTCGAAGAAATTTTGGCAAGAGACTCACTCAGTCGATCAATATTTGCAGATTCAGGTTTCAATTGAACTAATTATAAACATATGCATATAATAAGCATATGAATGCGGACTGTCTTTGAATTGTTGTTATTCATCACAGGCACAAGTGATAATCAGTAAGCCATTAAATTGATTTTAAAAACATTGGACACAATACAATCTATGTCTACACTACATGTCTACATTTGATAAAAAAAAAACCTACTGCAATTTAGATAGTATGTATATCTCACATGTTTGGTGTCATGCTTATGTTCTGGTTCAAAACAGTACTCGTTGTGGTATGCATATATCATCAGATTTTTTACTATCGATTTCCTTGTACAATGTGGATGTTTATGTTAGTGATGATGGTCGATCTTCACAAGAACGAGATCTGAAGAACATTCTCGGGTACCTGAAAATCAGTTGGTGGATGAAGGAAGTGCATTTGCTATAGTGTCGCGTTCGACATGTAAACGCAAACGTAATACGCCCAACACCAGTGGTACCGGTAAATTGTTTTAAACTAAATATTTCATATTCAAGCAAAGCTACATGTAAGTGGGTCGGGCAGTGGCTGTGTTTCGTGGGGGTAAGGATCTGTTTGAAAATCCAAAGTTCAAAATGTGATGAACTGATTTAAAGCTTGAGACGAGCTCGAGCTCGGATGATTTATAGCTTGAGACGAGCTCGTTAAATTTTTAATTAATTTATTTTTTACAGTGTTGATATATACAAGACAAAATATAATTTTTAACAACATTTCAAATACAATTTATAAACTAGAGAATTTATAACATTATTATTTTTGTTATTTTTTTATAGTGTTTTAAAAATAAATCATGTTTTTAAAGGTGCCATTATTAATATGTGATACATTGAGTAGAATCTGTCATAAGTATGAATCAGTTAAACCATTCAACTATTTAAGTTAAAAATATAACCATCTTCAAACAATCACATAAAAATGATATCATAATATAAACTTTAAGATAATATTATTGTATAATTATCAGTGTTAAAGTTAATCATTTTCTAAAACCTTTGATATAAACACGGTCATTTGTAAAAGCGTCACTAACTAATCAATAGTCGGAGAACCTTATTAAGGTTTTTGAGATTCTTAAATAACTCATTTTTGTGACCATTACTTGAGTACTACAATTACAAATGTTTTAAGTAACTGCTCTAAAAACCAACTACAGATTAGAGTGCAAATTTTGACTTCAAAAGTCAAAGGTTACCCTCTTCGAATAGAGGGGCATGTACTTTGATATCTTTCTTGAACATGATTTATGAAACTCTCGTATGAGAATGCGATCGGGAAAATATACTTTTGCATATTATGCTTCTTATTTTTATCTTTTCCAAAATTCATTTGATACAAAGAGGAAACCAAAAACCCTTTAAACACTAAAGTCATTATGCTTCATTATTATGATGATTTACGTTGACAATTCACTCTTTCTTTAGAATATATTTGAGCTTCATTATTATAATTTTTATGATGATAGACATATCCTAAGACTCACATGCCGCCTATTCCATTAGAACTTTATCACAAGATGCATTACAATGCCGCAAAACAAGGATGGCTAAATCGTGATTCGCGCCTTTAAATCTTGAATGTAAGTATCTCTTTGTTAAAAGCTTTTAGTTTTGAATTTTATTTTGGTTAAATATTTTTGGGTAGCTGCTACTTCTAAATATTGTTCATGTATCCTATATTATGTTAGCTAAATATAATTCAGCACAAACAAGTGGCCATGGAGAAATTAATATCTAAAGGAGCCACCGTTACTACTTCTATGGAACATGAGATTGAGAAAGAAGCCATAAAAAGTGTCCGCGGCAGGAAGAAAACAATACAATAAGGATGGGAGGTTGGTGTAGGGCCCGATTGAGGAAGAAAGATAGTTGGATGAAATCGGTAGCCGATCATCTCAACAAGATTCACGTGAGAACGAAGTTTTGAGAAATAAGGTTATTGCACTCGAGGCGGAACAAAAACAGGATAAGGATAAAATGAAAAAGTGTTCAAGTTCATAAGCACAATGTTTCCTGACTTTGAGATCAAATTAGCCACACAAGCGGTTGAGGAAGGTGGTAGCGACAATACCACCATGACGTTTGTTAAGATGTTTAGTACTTTTTTGTTTTCTTTAATCTAATACTCCTTTAAATTTTAGAATTGATTGAATGACATTATTTTGATTTGTTTTTGTTATGACATTATTTCTTAAACGTATTGGGATTTTGGGAAACCAAAAATCAAATTTATGAGAATTATATTACTCTGTTTAGTGACTGAAATTTAATATATAAAATTACAAATTAGTTACTGTATTGGTACCGTTTTTCAGTCTTTGAAGGGCTTTGGTAGGGATTATGAGTACATGTTGGGGACTAAAGTAAATTGTATCAGCAACTATTTTTCAGTCCTTATAAGAAAAACATAAAAATGTACACATAATATTAGAGACTAAAATATAGTTACTAAGAAAACACATTAGAGACTAGTTTAGGAGACTGATTATCAGACTCTAAAAGTACATACCAAGGACTAAAATAACATACTATTTGGGTTAATTTTCAGTCCCTAAAAAGGCATATTAAGGACTGAAATCGAGTAGTAACAACGACTGGTTGTTAGTCCTTAAAGCATTTCAATAGAGACTGATTTGATATGGAATCACGAACCTAACGAAATGTATTAGGGACTATTGTTTTGTTTAGAGGACTGATTTTCAGTCCTTAAAGGCATACATTAGAGACTGAAATATTATAGTATCCGAGACTGGTTTGTAGTCTTTGAAAAAATGTTTTAGGGACTGAAATGACATGGTATCGGGGGGATAGAATAAGGACTGAATTTTATGTATCGGGGACTAATTGTTAGTCCCTGTTGGTGTCACACAACGGGGACTGAATTTTAGTCGCTAAAACTAGTATCAAGTACTAGGCATCCGTTACTGGCTGGGGACTAGCAAATCAGTCCCCGATAACCAATAGGTACTGATTGGGGAGCATCAAAGACTAATTTTTCAGTCTCAAATAACAATCTTTTTTGTAGTGTACCAAAAGATACGTTTGACATTTGTCAAGTGACAATCTTTCGCATCTGATTGATATCTGGAACACTAACAAATACAGAAAATGATGTGCAACCTACTTGTAGTGAGATGCATCAGGGAGTCAATCATAGACCTATAAAGGTGTTGATTTATTGACTATCCATATGAATATGGAGCTAACACACCAGTCCTATAGCAATCCGAGTGGCGTAAGGAGTAGCATTCTTGAATCCAAACTTCTGAACAAGTTCATGGACATATTTCCCTTGATGAATCAAAATACCATCTACCTTCTATTCAACTTGTAGTCCCAAGAAGAATTTTATCTTTCCCAATAAACTCATTTCAAACCGACTCTGCATTATCTCTGAAAACTCTCTACACAGATTATCATTCGTTGATCGAAATATAATGTCATCAATATACACTTAGACCATGATCAAATCATTACCAATATTCTTGATTAAGAGTGTTTGATCAACAACACCTCTTTTATAGCCATTCTCCAAAAGATGTTTTGCTAAAGTAGCATACTAATCACGGGGTGCTTGGTGGAGCCCATAAAGAGCTTTGTCAAGACGATAAACATAGTTTGGACGATCAGGATCCTCAAAAGCTAGTGGTTTCTTAACATAAATCTCTTCATTCACTGTTTAATACAAGAAGGTGGTCTTCACATCTATTTGATACACTTTGAAGTTCATGTATGGTGGATAGGCCAAGAAGATACGAATAAGCTCAATCCAAGAAACCAGGGCATTGACTTCATCATAATCAAGACCTTCACGCTGAAAGAAGCCTTGTACAACCAATTAGCTTTGTTTCAGATAATCATCCCTTTATTATCATTCTTATTTCTAAACACCCACTTGGTACCGGTTGGTCTCTTTTTTTTGGCGTTTTTACCAGCTTTAACACATTGAGCTTCTTGAGCTTTAGCAACTTTTCTTACATAGCTTCAAACCAAAAGTTGCTCCTTGTCTGGATGCTGGCAGATAGAGAACCAATGATGTTCTCAGTCGGATGTGTATTGTGAATGGCCATATGGGGAATAGGATCAACTTGCAGCTCAACATTTAGATTCTCAACAGGATGAAAGGCCCTTGGGGCATTAGCTAGAACATCAATGGTTGGTTGAATGTTTTATGTGCGATCAACTGCATGTTTAGAAGCAATGGGACCGTCCCAAAGGTTTTTCAAGAATGGAACAACAATTGTTGGAATTGAAGTGGAGTCCGCATTATTCGATGCATTAGAGGGAACTTCATCTGCAACAGTATTTTCAGTAGTAGCAAGTGCCTCATTTTCAGGAGGAGAGGTGTAGGTACAAATTCAACCACAGTTGGCTCTTGTTGAGGATCAGCTTCAGGTCATGTGTGAGTGGGGTCAATGTAGTTTTCAATGTTGTCAACTGACATATAAGAGGAATTTGATTCAGAATCTTCTTCATCAATAATCAAATTGGTTGTAATCGTGACTTGAGAAACTGGATTAGCTACAACCGGTTGAGGAGCTATAGTTACTACATTTCTAACTTGAGGACCACCAGATACATTAACATTACCCAAACTGTCTATGAGAACATGAATCGCGAAAGAATGAGGCAATGTAGTTGAAGTTGGATCAATTGCAACTTGAAGGTTAGACATAACATGGAACTAGTTGTACAAGTAATCATAATCAAACATCCAATTTGGATATGTGCTGTCAGATTGAGTTCTTTCCCGTCAACATTGAACGATTCCACAGTCACTAATGCTTTCTTGTTATAAACTCGATAAGAAGTCTTGTTGGAAGCATATCCAACAAAATAGCACTAATCTTCCCTTTCAGCAAACTTGGGACCTGATTAGGCAACAATGTGAAGCAGAGTGCATGGACATCCATATGTCTTTAAGTAGTTGGCTTAAGGCTTGGTTATGTAGAATACTTCATACGGATTATTCTTCAAGCGCTTGTTGAGCAGCACACGAATCTAGATAAAGCATGCGGTATTTATTGCTTCTCCCCAAGAAAACAATGGTAGCTTTGAGTCTGTCAGCATCGTTCTTGCAGCTTCAATAAGTGTTTTGTGGTGTCTTTCAGGGACCTCATTTTGTTGTGAAGTGTACGGGGCATTGAACTGACGTTCTATCCCTTTTGAGTGACAGAAATCATTAACCATCCGGTTCCAAATTCCGTTCCGCTTCGAATTATCTTGACTTCGTTGTCAGTCTGGTTTTCAACAAGGAATAGTTCAGCTGTAATGTGAAAAGTCATCAGTAACAACAAGATAATAGGCTTTTTGGCCTATTTCCAAAGGATGAATGGATCCAAGCAAGTCCATATGCAGCAGCTGAAGAATGGACTCTATAGAATTAACAGTCTTGGGCCTGAGAGGGAGTTTGTTATGTTTACATTTAGAACGTAAAATACATTTCTTAATAGTTGAAAACGTTTTAATAGGTAAACCCCTCACATGCTCACCTTCGGCAAATCTTTTCAAATTTTTAAAGTTGACATGACCAAGGTATCGATGCCAAAGTGATGAATTGTTCTCTAAGGCCTTGGATATCAAGCATGAGGCAGTTTGTCATGAATATGAACTTCTCATATCCAACATATAAGAATCATTATGCCTCGGAGTACGCATCATAATACATTCCTCTTGAACTTTAAAACCTGGTTTCAAGATAAAACACTCATCTTCAATGAACATAGTGGAATATTTCTTATCACATATTAGAGAGACGTTGAGCATATTGTGGTCGAGCTGTTTGGCGATATTGACATCTTCAAAAGTGAATATGCCATTGGTGACCTTTCCTCTTTTGGTTGTATTTCCTCCCATGTCACCTGCGAAAGATACGGATACACCTTCGAACGGGTGAACGTCAAAAATTAAGGATCCGTCTCCTGTCATATGTCGGGTACAACCACTGTCTAAGTACCAAGTATCGTTGAAAGGCCTCATTGATTAACCCTACATGAATTAGCAATTAATTAAACATTGTTTCCCAAGACAAAGTTGTCTAGGGAAGGTTAACCAAAAAGTCTCCAAATTTTATTTCATTTCATGAAAACGTTTTGATCCTCAGTGAATCATCAGATGAGTAATAGTTCTTTGGAACCCAAACATGTTCCTTGTTTTTAACTGGTGTGGAATTCGTTTTTTTATTTTTAAAGTTAAAATCCTCAGATTCTCAAACTTTGGATTTATTTTCTTTTGTTTTGAACCAGGTTTTGGTGGATATTTAGTCTTTTCAATCTTTGAATACATTTTAGCTCTTTCCATATTGGTTATCCAAAAAGGTTTCCTCTTTTTTCGGTTATATCGACCTTGGATCTCACGACCATTTCACTGGCATAAATCTTAGTTTTATCAGTCCTTGACCCTGAGCTACCGGCAGCATCGGGACTGATTAAACTATTTTTGCACATTCTTTTTTTGTCTATGCCAGTTCTTGCAAGGTGAGATGGGTTGCAACATACAAAATGACATTTCCTACTATAACCCCCATAATATTCGTCAGAACTATAAGATTTGTGATAGATTGGATTAGGTTATTCTTGGAAGAATGAGTCAGATTGTGATATCTTCCTGATTTATGAGCATGATCATCAAAAGCACATGTGTAATAAGACTTTAACATTATTTTGTCTTTTATAACCATAGTAGTTTTTATCAGTGAATTTATAAGATTAAGATTTCTTATATGGTTGGTTGTTTGAGGAAATGATCTTTTGCTTTGTGAAACTTATTTACTTGATGTACTAGCCTGAATATCATTTTCAAATACTTTGTTTTTAGATATTTATCCTCATTCTCAGAACTTCACTGTAAACAACTTGGTATTTCTATATCAACGTCATCATTCAAATTTTCACAATTTTCAATACATGAATTATTTGACATATTTTCACAATCATCATCTGAAATAATATTAACAATTTCATCCAAGATATCAGGAACGATGCAAACATCAACATTGTCACAATAAACATTGACATCCACACATTAGTTTAATGTATTTTTCATGGAAACATAATTATTATCAGTACAGACATATTTAATAGTAGATTTTGAATTAAATTCACTCAAAAAGTGAATTTAAAACGTTATTTTTATCATAACTCATTTCATTTTCCAAAGACTCCTTTTCTTCTACACCACCAGCTGAACAGGGTGAGCTACCATTAAAGTTAACCAGTTCAAAAATTGGATCAACAGTCTTTGGGACTTTCGAGATGAATATCTTAGGCTTTGGTACATGACCAATTCCATAGACCATTTCGTACTCTTGAGGAGTGCTGAAACTAAAATGGGGTAGTGATGTATAGTTATGATTACAAGGTGGTGGAAATGTAAAATCATATCCAATACCCGACTTTTTTCCACCCCCATTTGTGAACCAATAATACCATTTAACTTATCAAAAGCCATTTCAAACTTAGCGACATTTATCTTTCTATTAGAAGGATCAAGCTCAAGTTCCTTAAATTTAGCATGTAAAACAGTTATTCGTTTTTTATGAGAATCAACTTGCAAATATTCTTCAATTAACTTTCTATTTTAGCTTTCCATGTCATCATGATGAGTCTTAATTCTAGTGGTAAATAACTTTTTAGCATTCTTATACTCGTCCTTTATGTACTTAATACCAATGTTTTCTCTTAACAAACTAATATTATGGGTTCTATAGTTTCAACTTTATCAATACATACTTGTGAACATATGTGTGTGTACCTCAGGAATTTCGGGACATGCTTGCCTGCTTCCACTTGCAGCACTTGTTGAAGCCTCATTCCCATTCGTAAAAACCATTCCAACAAAGTTCATCGCTAGCATCAGCTCACGCATTTGGTTCATCCAGATCAGATGATCCCTCCGATTAGGTAAGCATGTCCTTTCCATCGGCTTTTGTGTTTCCTTGACAAATTCTCGCAACCTCCCCCCCCCCCCCACCCCGACATGATGAGCCGCTCTTCCCGCCTCTTTTTTCACCAGCTCAAAACCATTTCCCTTCCCTTCATCAGGTACGTCCGTAATCTTCACATCCCCAGCAGGTTGTCTTGGGTTTGTGCATTCTCTAGAAAAGTGCCCCATTTCGTTACAGTTGTAACAGAAAAGCTTATATTTGTTAAACTCAATGTTGTTGATATCTGAATCCCAGAAACTGTTCTTTCCGTATTTCTTCAAGAAGTTTGTAGCCATGTGAACTGTCATGGCCATGTGATACTTAATGTCCATCTTCTCAAGGTCTTGTTCATTAATTTCTGGTAAATCCCCTTGATGAAAAGATGGAGGAAAAAGCTTTCCTTGTAACAATTTATCATGGCTAGCAATAAAGGCATGGAATAGTGAAATGTACGAGTCATCAAATTTCTTGGTGGAGTAACTTGAATGGCCTGAATTGTTTTATGAAAATTGGTTGATGCCATGAGCCTTTAGAGCTTAATAAACAGCATGGTTTACCAAATCCTGAACCAAGTTTGATGTTGATGATCCTGATGCACCAACAGATTATTTGAAAGCCTTGTTCTGATCGACTTTAACGTTAGATTAAATACCTTTTACACATCAACTGCATGAACGGTAGGATGTCTTTGACTTACAAAAGTTGATCTTACCCCAGAACCTGTAGAAACTCTTGAATGATTTGGGGAACAGACGTGGTTCTTCATTTGGAGCTTATCATCCATATCCAATGAACTTATGGTAGAGGATAATCGCATAAGAGTTGTTGAGTTCAGATTCATTGTTTATATTGATGGTAGTTACACTACTATTCCACATGCAAGGTAATGAGTTCAATAATTTCTTATTGATTTTAGACTGATCCTAAAAGATACTAGCACTTCTCATTTTAGCGATCTGGGATTCAAATCTCTTAAGAAGTGATGAAACTGTTTCCCCTTGAACAAGATTGAACATATTGAATTCATCTTACAACATTTCTTTTCGGATTTCCCTCGTATCTTGCTTTTCTTCAAATTTCTCCACCAAGGAATCCCAAAGTGCCTTTGTAGTAGTGCATTCTCTTATGCTTTCAATGATTTCAATGTAGAGGAACATACTAAGGTAGCCACATGCCTTCTTATCTATAAGCATTAGTTGTTTGTTAGCATCGGAGGGAGTTTCAGGAGAAACATCAATAGGACCATTGATGTGCTTGAAGTAGTCAAATAATTATTAACTAAAAATAAACTAATCTAGACACTAAGTAATACTCTAGACCCTTAAACTTAACTTAAACTACTAACCGGAAAGCGAACCGGTCAACTCTAGTACAGCTAAGAAAGTCCGGATATCGAACCCACGAGACTCTTTAAATTACGAAACTAGCAAATTAGACTCAACTACAAGACACGACTATTTATTAATAATATTTGAGGGGGATTTTAAAACTAATTAATTAAAACTCTAATAATAATTAACTAATGATTACTTTAATTTAACTATTAATAAACTAATTAATATAAAAATAAAACAAACCCTAATTATTATAATAATAATAAAACATAATCATTACTTATTAATTAATTAATAAAACTTAAACCCTAATTAGTTTTAACTAATAAACAATTTAGAAAACTTGGACTAATTCATATGATTAAAATAACTACCCAGGCCGGAATCCCCAGAGTTACGGTTATTAATTTAAATGGAAAAACGGAAGTTATGGAACCGGGATCATAAGATAGATCCTTGACTATTAACCCAAACAGGACCCTTGAACTTCAAGAAGACGCCTATGGATTTCTAACAAGTTTTAAAATTCACCAGTTTATATTAAACTTCCTTACGGTTATTTAATTGCTTATGTCTAAGTATCTTTTATGACGAAAACCTACCTTACAGCGCAGAATTCAAAAGATAGAAAAGCAAACCTAATTAATTTAATAGACTAAGCTAACAATCAAATCTAGACGGACTCCTTACGAAGAACTAAATCTAGCAATCCTGACAAGCAAAGATCTATTAATAGCCTATCACTTTACAGCTTTTTAGACTAGCAGCTCACTTTTATTTGTTTAACTGATTTTATTGTTTCTATGATCTTAAACGATATCAATCATAAACTAGTCATGAACACACAGTAAATGACCTAACAAAACCCTATCATATGAAACAATCAACAAGGAAATGTGAAACAATAAATTCAAGTAAACGAAACCAAGCAATCATACGCATCAACTAAATAAAACTCAACCGTTTACTTTGAACATAATATCCATAACGAAACGAAAATCCAAATAAAATCAAACCTAACTAAGGTTCATCACGACCTAGGCAGTCTATGGAATTTAGCCTAGCATATTAAAATCTAAATCAAACAAAACAAATAATAACGAAAACATGGTGAAAGCATAAGAAACGGGGAATCGAAGATGATAAAACCCGTAAACTCGAACGTGAACGTGTAACTCTTCACCGGATGTACTCTCGCCTTCAAAATCACCAACAAACGCGTAAAATAGCTCCAAGAACTCTCCAAAATCGGCTGGTGGCTTTCAGGTTATGTCAGGTTTAAGTTAAAGGTGTTTAAATAGCGAAAACAAGGCCCGACATTAAGCAAAAACGAATTAAAAACCCATCAGCAGCCCCTAGGCATCGCGCTAAGGGCATTTGGCCTTCCCCCTTCGCGTGGCGCGGCGTGCTTCTCCATGGGGGCCGGTCAAACCGGCCCGGTATGACCGGTTCTCTGTTCTGGTTCTTCCTGACGCGTTCCGGATCTCCGTTTTGGCTCGTTTTAGCTCGTTTTTCGCCCTTTTTAATCACAATCAAATCCCGAAACCTACGAAACATAGAAATGTTAGTAGTATACAAATCTCGACTAGAAAAGAACAAAAACTATTAAAATTTTAATTAAAATGAACAAGAGAAACATATATATTTAGCATTATATCAAATATCCCCACACTTATTCTTTTTTCGTCTCTGAAAAAGTTTGATGCTGTTGGATCAGAATCGGAAAATTAAAGTCTAACAAACATATAGGTTAATTTTTAAAGCTCAGAAAAACGCAAAACCGCGATCACCGATATTGTTGTCCACTTAAACCCATGCCTTAATCTTTACTGGGGCAAATATGATCCGAAAATTTTTTAACTCAGTGGTTTACACAATTAAGACCCGCTTATTTTCAGCTTTTACCGGACCAGACCACCCCAACTTGACTTAAACCTCAAAATTAGTAGATTTAAAACTTTTGTTGCTCTATTTTTTTTTTATGAATAGCTAAGACGATCAAGGGTATTGTTTATCCACATAAGCTTAAGCATCAAAGTCTACCAAACAGCCATTAGATACGATTAAGGTTCAATTAATTTATAACTAGTGTTCCCCACAACATGACATACCCTCGTTATCAAGCAACACCCCAAATCCATCACCATAGGTGAGTATGCAAAATTTCATTTGTAGGGCTTACATGTAGCGTGTCCCTTGTGGTCCGTTTCTTAATGGTAATGAGACGCGAGCAAGGGGACCCCACATGGCTAACAGCGTGGATGATCAAGTCTGTAGTGAATTTGTATCTTTGTAATTTTGTGATCATGTTTATAGACTTATAAGGGTTTGCTCTTTTTGGCTTTATTTAAATATTCACAACCCCATTTGGAATTGTGACTACCCAGATGAATAGTCGGCATACAGACCCATGGTCTCCGGACCCGAAGCATCCCATCAATATAGGATTCAAGTCATAAAACCATACGCCGATGAGGTGTAAAACACTAAACTAGCAGTTTTAAGTTTATATCACAGGCTACACGGCATACTCTAACTTTAAACCTACCCAAGCATCTTATGATAACGTATTCAGATTTTAAAACTCATAATATTTCCACTTTTCATACCAATAATTGAGGCTTGAGTATGGCCCGACCTTTCATTACTTATTTTCTAAGGACAAAACGCTTTACCCACAAGAGATTTCCATTTTAACCATTTTATCAAATTTGCAATTTCATTTTCAAGGCTGAGACTACCGACACATCCCAATTTAAGTGTGTTTTCTTATATTTATCTCATATTATTAGTAGTTTGAAAAACCAATTTCCGATAAAATCATCATCTCCCACTTTAACGCAACAAAAACTAAACTCAAGGGAACAATTTTAAAACTTTTTCAATTTTTTTTTAAATATTTTTTTTTAATTTTTTTTAATTTTTTTAATTTTTAAATTTAACCTACGACTCAAATATCCTATCCCCACACTTAAATTTTGCATTGTCCTCAATGCAAGGATAACGACAACTTAAAATTAAAATAAAGATAAAATAAAGTCGGACCACAAAAAATTATAAACCTAAAAAATATGAAAATAAAACAAAATAAGAAATAAATAAGCAAGATAATGGAAAAGATTTAGTTGGTAATATACGCATGAAATATGATGTCAAAGTCTTCTGCCAAAAATGCCCTCCAACTCCGAACGTGCTCAGCAAATGGTATCTTCTTCTTTCACACACGAACGGAAGCGGTAAAAACAAAACAAACATGTCTAAAATGTATCTTATCATAATGATAGATATTATGCAATTTTTCACCAATAAAAATATAAAATATAATAATCAGGAGCAAATAAATAAACATGAAGTATACGGCTCCACTGCTCCATTATCCCCGCACTTGTTTGTTGACCCACACGTCAACCTAGAACAAACTTAAACCAAACCAAACAAAAAGAGACTACAAACTACTGACTCGATACATGCACAAATTACAAGAAACCTCCCCACACTTGAACCTAATCAGGAGGCTTCTCTTTGATTTAGACCCTGTCCAACCCGTTTAGTTCCACCCGGAATTTTTCAAACAGTAATATATCAATGGTGGAACCGTAAAATATTAAATTAGAATTAAAAATCAATAACGGGTCAGACCACCTATATTTAAACTTACCTGGCAAGAGTCGAATGCATGGCATGTATCGAGAAGACAGGTCGTTCTTGAACTTCAATGGCTTCTTCTGTCTTGTAGACCATCCTCTGACTTGAAAATAGTTCCGATTCACAAATACTCTTTTCTTAGCCTTCTCCCGTGGTTTTGATTTTTGAGCGACATTTATTATAATTGCTACGGGCCAGCTGTGGTGCTCTTCCTCTACCACCACTTCAATATCTTTTAGTAGGGCTTCAATAAATGCTAAGTCTAAGTCACCCTCCGAATCGAACTCACCTATTTCATAATACTCGGGCAAATCTTCTAACTCCAAATCCAAAAACTCATCCTCCTCACATAACTCATTATCAACCTTTTCCTCAACGCCAAACATCAACTCAAGTGAATCCCCCAAATCCACGTCATCCTCTTTCTCTTCTTTTTTCACTAACGATCTCTGATAAGCAGCCCATTCTTCTTCATTTATTTCATCATCAGAGTCACTATAACAACCTGCAAAATCTACAACGCATACTTGTGTGTCATGAGGTGGGACTTTATCTGCCACTCGTGTCTCCGTATCTGAAGTGTTCTCCTCTGAATCATCTATATACTCCATGATTAGCTCTTTCCCTTCTTCTGGAAACATCAGGAACAACTCGCCCAACCGATTCATGTATCCCAAATAATTGTCTTCCGCATCATACTTATAACCAGATGTCGGTTGTTCCTCCGGCTGCACACTATCCTCTTCGGTTTCTCGAATAAATTCGCTATCTGACTCGTACACGCATTGGGAGATCTTCTTTGATCCTTTTTCCACCTTTGTCAGTATTTCGGAGATTTCTTTAACTGCATCTTAGAGACCTGCAAAAACAGATAGTTGATTTCTTAGCATAGCATCATGTTCAGCTAATGTTTGTTGGTATTGGGCATCCTTCTCTAATAGTCGGGTCAACAACACCTCGATCTTATTCAAATACTCCTCAGAACCCCTGTTGGGGTTGCTTTTGGAATGTTGACCATAATCTTGCCCTTGTTTGTATTGATATCCCCGATCCGGTTCGTTATAAAAATATGACGGGGTTAGTACAATAATATGAACATTTATGAGTTAAATGAAGACCACCACACGTATCACAATTAGGGTGAGCACTATAGTATGGACATTTAATGGTAAAGTGAGGACCTTCACAAATTTCATACATAATTACAAGAATTTAAATAAGCTACAACACAGACAATTAGACACCTACGACTCAAAGCAAAAAAAAAAAAAAAAAAAAAACGTAAAAGTCTAATTAACTAAAACCCTAAAAACTCAAAAGCAAAAAACATAATAGCACGTATATAGCAAGTAAGTCCAATCAGAGCTAATAACGCAATCGCTAAGAGTCCCCGGCAACGGCGCCAAAAACTTGATGTGTTTGAAGTAGTCAAATAATTATTAACTAAAAATAAACTAATCTATACACTAAGTAATACTCTACACCCTTAAACTTAACATAAACTACTAACCGGCAAGTGAACCGGTCGACTCTAGTACAGCTAAGTAAGTCCGGATATCGAACCCACGAGACTCTTTAAATTATGAAACTAGCAAATTAGACTCAACTACAAGACACGACTATTTATTAATAATATTTGAGTGGAATTTTAAAACTAATTAATTAAAACTCTAATAATAATTAACTAATGATTACTTTAATTTAACTATTAATAAACTAATTAATATAATAATAAAACAAACCCTAATTATTATAATAATAATAAAACATAATCATTACTTATTAATTAATTAACAAAACTTAAACCCTAATTAGTTTTAACTAATAAACAATTTAGAAAACTTGAATTAATTCAGATGATTAAAATAACTACCTAGGCCGGAATCCCCAAATTTACGATTATTAATTTAAATGGAAAAACGCAAGTTATGGAACTGGGATCATAAGATAGACCCTTGACAGAAAACCCGAACAGGACCCTTGAACTTCAAGAAAACGCCTATGGATTTCTAACAAGTTTTAAAATTCACCAGTTTTATATTAAACTTCCTTACGGTTATTTAATTGCTTATGTCTAAGTATCTTTTATGACGAAAACCTACCTTACAGCGCAGAATCCAAAAGATAGCAAAGCAAACCTAATTAATTTAATAGACTAAGCTGACAATCAAATCTAGACGGACTCCTTACGAAGAACTAAATCTAGCAATCCTGACAAGCAAAGATCTATAAATAGCCTATCACTTTACAGCTTTTTAGACTAGCAGCTCACTTTTATTTGTTTAACTGATTTTATTATTTCTATGATCTTAATCGATATCAATCATAAACTAGTTATGAACACACAGTAAATGACCTAACAAAACCCTATCCTATGAAACAATCAACAAGGAAATGTGAAACAATAAATTCAAGTAAACAAAACCAAGCAATCATTCGCATCAACTAAATAAAACTCAACTGTTTACTTAGAACATAATATCCATAACGAAACGAAAATCCAAATAAAATTAAACCGAACTAAGGTTCATCACAACCTAGGCAGTCTATGGAATTTAGCCTATCATATTAAAATCTAAATCAAACAAAACAAATAATAACGAAAACATGGTGAAAGTATAAGAAACGGGGAATCGAAGATGATAAAACCCGTAAACTCGAACGTGAACGTGTAACTCTTCACCGGATGTACTCTCGACTTCAAAATCACCAACAAACGCGTAAATTAGCTCCAAGAACTCTCCAAAATCGGCTGGTGGCTTTCAGGTTATGTCAGGTTTAAGTTAAAGGTGTTTAAATAGCGAAAACAAGGCCCGACATTAAGCAAAAACGAATTAAAAACCCATCAGCAGCCCCTAGGCGCCGCGCTATGGGCATTTGGCCTTCCCCCTTCGCGCGGCGCGGCTATCTTCTCCATGGGGGCCGGTCAGACCGGCCCGGTATGACCGGTTCTCTGTTCTGGTTATTCCTGACGCGTTCCGGATCTCCGTTTCGGCTCGTTTTTCGCCCTTTTTAATCACGATCAAATCCCGGAACCTACGAAACATAGAAATGTTAGTAGTATACAAATCTTGACTAAAAACGAACAAAAACTATTAAAATATTAATTAAAATGAACAAGGGAAACATATATATTTAGCATTATATCAACCATTAGCAGTTATCGTCACAGGTCTATGAGGTCCATTTTCTATAGATCTTATCATAGAAAAGTCATTTTCTCTTATAAGGTTCTTGAACCTCCATTTCCAATGCTCAAAATTGCTTTCAAAGTTCAAGAGTCTAGGGGGTTTATTGGCGGTTCCAACCTCATTTTCAAGTATCAAGAAGCTCTTTAACAATTATGAATCGATATAAATCTTCACAAACTAATAATTAACACTCTAGGCCAAACAACCTTGAAAATTTAGAAAAAATCTCTAAAAAATTCTAAGTAATAGGAATCGCAATAGCATAGTCTGATGTGAATGGGATTGGGTTCTGGAATGCGATGTGATTGGTGTCCTGGAATGCGATGCGATTAGGTTCCCTAATGCTAATACTATTGGCATAGTTGATGGTAATGCGATTAGGTTTCTGGATGCGAATGTGATTTGGTTTCAGGATGCCAATGCAATTTTAAAATCAAATGCGATTGTGGTAGTAATTTAAATACGATTGCGATTTGCTTTTCAGATGCGAGTGCGAATTAATTACGATGCGATTGCGATTTGATATATGAAGATAGTGAAATAGCATAACACGCTTTTTTGTACAAATTCTCAACCAACCATTCTTTTTGTTATTTTGGAAGATTTAAACAACCGGAATAACTCTTAGTACACTTGCACGGACTTGTCATACACGAAAACAAAACCAAAAATATTGATTAGCAAAAATCACCACTAACTTAACCAAGATCTATGATCTTGTGTTGTGTTTGAGTTATTTCCAGTTATGGATAGTTTAAAAGATAAGGTTGAGAGAGAGAGAGAGAGAGAGAGAGAGGGAGGGAGTTGGTGGGGGTAGATATTTGATAAAAAGGTTACTCTTGCATGACCATGCTCCTACTATTTATAGTAGAGAGAATGCCATGCTTTATTTATTTAATTGGCCCAATGAGATTTTGTTTACGAGGCCCCGGGCCCAATTACCCAAACATGCATAACTAAAGAAACGAAAACATACTATACAACCGACAACAAAACGAAATGATACAAAAGACTAAATAACAAAATCGGGCCCTACACCACCAACTTTACACAACACACAATATCTCGCTTCAAGTGTTGTACAACCACCAACACAAGCCTCTTCAATTGACCTCTCGACACCAAAGTCGGCACCCGCACAACTCGCCATAACAATCACCCCAAATCACACATCTTCGCCTATGTTGTTTCTGACCACACTCCCACCAGCAAGAAAGCCATTGGCACCCTCCAACCACCATCACATTAGCCTATATACCATACTAACAACCATTACAGACCATGTATTTAGCCTCCACAATTCCAACGCATCAACCGAAACTCGAAGGTGTAAAATGAAGCACCGATAGAAGTTGCAGTGGGGCGGCAAGAGTGGCGACCACCTAGGTAATATCTATGGCACCTCGTTGAGAACTTTCTATATGTAGTTGTCCTACTCTAATGGCGACCAGCGTGGCACTAATTTTATTCTTGAGGACAAGAACATTTCAAAGCGTGCGAGAATGTTACGTGCCCATTTTTCTAATTATTTCATGTTTATGTAAATCTTTACTTATTTATTTGCCTAATTATTATTAGTGGATGTTATGCTAGTAGATTAGTGGTTTTAGTGGGTTGATTCTAGTAAGGGGTTATTTTACATGTTCCGATTGTAAGCCTATAAATGGTATAGGCATATTAGAAGTTAAGGGGAACTAAAATTTGAATTTCTCTAAATCACGATCTATATTCTATTTGGTTTCCTTCTTAATTTCTTTGGCCAACAATTAAACTGTTGCAACCACAACAAAGACTTATTTCCATCACCCGATTGTCGATCCAAATCCGAAAACCGAAGAACTGAAAATGCAAATCACAGCTATGAGAGGCTAAACCACCCTAAGTCATTCTCAAATGTAGAGTATTGTATGATTAGAGTTTCTTTCATGTCATGTATTGAATTAGAATTGATTGTTAAATGATAATCTATGTTTGCTTGATATTTAATACTGTTGAACAATCATATGGTCTAGGATTACTTCAGTTGAGACGTTTAGATTGATAGGTACAATGATAATTTCTTACATATGATAATGTATCATAGGGTGTATTACATGCTTTTTGTGAGTTAATGTGAAGGAACTTCTGGTTACTTGTTGCGGTTGATGGACACGACTGCCGATGTTCTTATGTTAGTGTTTATTAGAAAATCACAAGTGTTAATAAACAATCTGATGTTATTTTATGACATGATTTTGTTGAATGATTATATGCTTGAACCTTATGTGTGCCTTGTTTTTTTAGTTACTGTTTACAAAGTTGTTAAAGTGTTTACTTATTTTCAAATCAATCTTTGCGAGTGTGTTTAACATTCAAAACTGCTACTTCATAATACTCTTGGTACATTCTTAAATTTTACACTAAACCCTAACAATCTACTCTTTGTGATTCAACATCTTACTTGTCATAACTAGTTTAAGGTGAATAAGTCACTTAATTAATATAATTTTTTATCGGCCCTTCGACATCTATTAGTATACGATTATACACACTAAGGGTTCGTAATCAGACATATATGATTATATGATGGATAATTCAGTGAATATGTTGCGTGTTTATAATTTTATATGCATACGGCGCATAGTTATAATTATTCATATACCCATGTATATTACACTTTGACGTACGCTTTCTAGGATAAAAATCTGTTTATAATGTTTCAAGTTTTCTTATATGAACTCTTAAATTATCTTGGTTAATAAATATTCAATAAAATAATTCCCAGTTCAGTTACGATTCGACCATTTTCACCAAAAACACGTTTTATGAAAAATAAAGTTTACTTTTAATTTTAACGACTTATTCAAACAAAAGAACATCATGTTGGGGCCACGCCATTATTAAATATGTAAAGCAAGAAAAAGAACAAGTGTAGGCTTGGTTGAAAGAAGGCCACATCCCAATGCCCCAACAACACACATATCTTCACCCTAATATTATTCACTCATCACATGTTTAGCTTCTTTTATTATTTTTAATTATTATATTATTATCATACATGTATTATAATATAATCACGTTCATATATTTCCTCATAATTAATTAGTGAATCTGCGTTGTTCTTTGTAAGCCTCATAAACAATAATATTAAATTGAAGACTTTATCTTGATTAGGTAATCCGTACACCCAAACAAAGACAAATAAATGTCACATCACAAAAGCAAATAATAATTTAGGAACCTGAATTAGCAGTTGATTACTCACTTAACCCACATTAAACGCATAACTATTTGCCGACATCAAATGAGCAGTGTACAAATGTCAATACGTGATACACAAGTGAATAAAGCAAGTTCTTTTTGGATTTGGAAGGTTTGAACTTGGGAATAAAAGATATACCAAAACTAGACAAAACAACCTTCTAATCATGTTAGCAAGGGAGAACAATAATAAATGTGGCAGGCCACTCAGAACTAAAGTCATAAAAATGGCTAAAAAGTTAAACCGAGTCACGAGTAGCCATCATGTGCCGGCTTACAAAAAAAACCACTTAAAACGCTTTGGAAACATTTCATCTCGTCTTTCCTTTTCTCATATATGTTTTAAGTCCCCACGATGGCACATCAATGGTAAGAAAGTGAGAATCTGAAGGTCTAGGGTCAAACACTAATAAGGTCTTGTTTAATCTTAAAACACGAGATTTACCTAACTCTTGTTGGGAGTTTAATGGGTCGATGGGGGATGTCCAGTAATGGTTTACACCATAATCTATTTTAATAGCTTTCATACAAAAACGTTCATTCTCCCTCTATCATCTACGGAAACTCATATATATATATATATATATATGGGAGGGTTATCCTAAAAATAAGTAGTTTCCTAGGAAGACTATGAATAAATCATAGCTATTGGATCATGTTAATTAATTATTCAGATTTAAAATCACCAATAACCGACATAGTTTCCTAAAATTGTTCTTTCACCATCAATTGTAATGTCAAAAATTTGTTGATTCTTACTATTCCTAGGAAACTCCTTATTCTTATTTGAACCATATATATATAATGGATGCTCTAACTAGGCGGAATATAAATCACTATTCCATTGTTGTTAAAATAAGTGAAAAAACATAGCGGGTCTCACATAATGTAATCTTATATAACTAATTATTTTTTTAACGGAAAATATATTTCACTAAAAAATAATCTTTACATGAATACAAAATGTAACCAACCAACAAATTCCGTCGCTAAGACAACAAATGAAGTGATACATAATAAAAAGTGGCAAAAATAGTGAAGAACACAAATCAAGAAATTAATCAACTTTCTAGTTGTATTATACAGTTGTAGTAACGTCAAAGAGTTGCCTTTTTTTACTAAACATATTTCACTCTTTAAATTTTATATTAATACTATTTAAACCTCTTTGGTTTTCTTTTTCTCATTTGTTATTTTTAATTATTATTGTTTATAAAACACAAATTTTACAGTTTTATTTTAACGTTTTGTTATATTTCAAAAACGATTTTTAAATAACCTAAAACACTTTTTTAGGGTTTCGAGAACATTTTTTTTAAGTTTCGAAAAATAACATTTTTTTTATTCTTTAAATAAATAGTTTTTTACTTTTTAAAAAACACGTATTTTTTCTGTAATTGTTTTATAAGAGGGTGTTATTATTAATAGCTTTTAGAGATAGCTCGCACTTTTTAAAACAAATTTCATATTATTTGTTAATAAATAAATATAGAAATAATGTATTTACGTAATAAACTGCACAAAAAGTTATATGATTTGAAAATGAAATACCCTATGTTATATGATAATTAGTATTTTAATATGGATGTGTTATATTTGAAAAGGTAGTTTAATCGGAAAAAAAATTCACAAATGTGATAGTTTGTATTCTTAAGTTATATAAAAAAAGTTTTATATTTCAAAAGTTGAAATATTATACAGAAACTATAAAGTGGAAAAGAAAGTATTTCAAAAACGATTTTTAAATAACCTAAAACACATTTTTAGGGTTTCGGGAACATTTTTTTTTAAGTTTCGAAAAATAACATTTTTTTTCTTCTTTAAATAAATATTTTTTTTATTTTTTAAAAAGACGTATTTGTTTCTGTAATTATTATTAATAGCTTTTAGAGATAGCTCACACTTTTTAAAACAAATTTCATATTGTTTGTTAATAATAAATATAGAAATAATGTTCTTACGTAATAAACTGCGCAAAAAATTATATGATTTGAAAATGAAATACCCTATGTTATATGATAATTAATATTTTAGTATGGATGTGTTATATTTGAAAAGGTAGTTTAATCGGGAAAAAAATCACAAATGTGATGGTTTATATTCTTAAATCATATAAAAAAAAGTTTTATATTTCAAAAGTTTTTCTATTTTATAGAAACTATAAAGTGGAAAAGAAAGTTTGAGGGGTAATATGTCAAACAAAATTGTCAAAGAAATTTAAAGTTCATGGGAGGGGTATGACAAATAAAGGAAGTGGATACGTTTTGCCTAACCCTTAGAAAACCGTGTTTTATTGAGGAACTAGACGATGGTAATACTTGAATCATATACATACTATCTACGTATTACTTCACTTTCAGGTATCATAAAGATTAATTTTGCAATAAATAGTAGGTTTCTAATGCTACGTGTAAAACGATGATACATGGCCATTTGTCAAATAGAAGTATTTACTTATGCATATGAGGCATAAAGTCTAACAACATCCACAGTGGGGTGTTCAGTTTTAACGTGACATTATTCAGAATTTTAAACTGGATAAACTACACATTGAATGTGATGTTTAATTTAGATCATATTCACAAAAGTGGATGAAACTAAACATGATAAGTGGGGACCAGTGTAATTAATTTCCATATAAATTTTAAACCAATTCAACCACCACTTTAAACAATAGTCAGTTTGAGTGAGGTAGAGTTTTAAACATTAGTTTATGTAACTTTTTTAGTTTATATTTGTGTGCGATTGTTTTATTTACTATTTATGTAATTTTAAATTTTTATTTATATGACTTCTATTATTTATGTAAATTTATTTACTCGAACTTATTTTATTTTTAAATAATATGAATAAAATATAAGATACTTAAATACAAGTATTTAGTTTATAAAAGTATTGTAGTTATAGAGGTGTTTGAAAGTGAATGAGTAAAAATCTGATGTGGCAGCTGATTTGGCGTGTTCAGTTTGTTTTTCTCCATCCACCATTATGGATGCTCTAATAAACGTGTTGTGCGACGTTAATGTCATTTATAAACTAAATGACAATAAAGGCATATATATATATAGGGAGAGGATCATGAGAGAACTCCATTTTATGGAGAGAACTAGGGAATTAATAATGAACTATTTTTAATTTAATTAAAAAAAATATTTTAAATTTTTTTTCTTTCATCCTTTTTATATGTTGTTATTTTTCACCACAAAAAATATAAAAAAAATAAATTAAAAAAAAAACCGTTGTAATATGAAATACATCGACTTTTTTTTATAATGCATATGTGCAATAGTGTGTATTTTGATATTTGAAATAGTGTTTAATAGCATATATATAGTTATTTGTATTGTATATTTGCAATAGTGTTATATTATATACAAAAATTAAAAAAAAAATCGATATAGTGCATACGTACATTAGTGTTGTACTACATATATGCAATAATGTGTTTTTGCATATAATTATTAGTGTCGTATTTGCATATATTCAATAGTGTGTATTAGATAATGTATTTATGTTCTATTATATGCAATAAAACACTATTTTATATATACAATACACATTAATGCACATACGCATTATATCGACGGTTTTTTTTGGGAACAATATCATCTTATTAGAAGAAGGAAAGAAAAAAATCACGAAATAAAATTTTAAAAATAGTTAAAAATAATTATTTACGAGTTCTTTAGTTCTCTTTTAAGAGGAGTTCTCTCTAAATCTCACCCATATATATATATATATATACACTAGTAGGAAACCTGAGCGATGCAGCGGGATCCGAAAATGACTTGCTATACAACAATATAAGGAAAACACAAGTATTCAATGTGCATATATAAAAGTGTTTAGAGATCATTTAAAAAAAAATCAATCAGTCATTTTTTTACAAAAAATTGTAATGTTTACATACACACATACTATTAGACCAAAAAAGCATACCACAAAGTGACACTATTAGCACCCAACTGAACCGTAAAGAAGTTGAAAGAACACCATTGACTTTTAATGGTTCACAATTTGACCAATGAAACTGAAAAATCTGCATATGACGAGGAAAATAATAAACAAATAAATAAATAGAGTCAAAATTACTTAGAAAAAATAACAAAAAATATGAACTTACCTTTAAGTCGGGCCTCTATTTCCTTCTTATCAGTTGGTGTTCATTCAGTCTCGTGACTAGAGGGAATACTACCATACGAATCTTGCATTCAGCAAACTCATGACTATGACAACTAATGTAACATCCGGCCCCTCGTACCACCAATATTGTCCGCTCTGCCCACGAAGAGCTCACGGATTTGCTTTTGGTTACCCAAAACGCGTTGGTGATTGAAGAGGCAGGACATTTACTTATGAACCAAGGATCTCTCTTGTCCACGGCCGATGTGGGATAGCCTAAAAGTGGGACAATGTTGTGTTTGTCAAGGGTGTTACAGACAACCCCCCTTTGGACTCATCGTCCTTGATGAGGGCGTGTCCCATCATCCCGAACGGCACAAGAGTGGATCTGATATCACCTGTAACATTCGGCCCCTCGTACCACCAATATTGTCCGCTCTGCCCACGAAGAGCTCACGGATTTGCTTTTGGTTACCCAAATGCGTTGGTGATTGAAGAGGCAGGACATTTACTTATGAACCAAGGATCTCTCTTGTCCACGGCCGATGTGGGATAACCTAAGAGTGGGACGATGTTGTGTTTGTCAAGGGTGTTACAACTAAAAGCTTTATCCAAACCATAACAGATCCTGCATATAGCAAATGTATTCGAACAATTGGCCTTCGGCCGGCTTTTTGCACAGAAATAAACAAACATAATAAAAACGATAATAAACAAATGAACATAAATAAACAGACATTCGCGAACATTTTGAGCTAGACAATATAAAAAACCCGGATCAGCTAGCCTCGGCTCGGATTTTAAACGAACCAAACCCGAACACACAATGGCTCGGCTCATTTACAGCCCTAGCCCTGTTTACTAAAAACAATAACCCAGACACACTAATAAAAAATGGTTACTTGACCCTTTGCCTATTTACCAAAATCATTTGAAGACTTAATTTCCATAATGTACGAGAATAACATCATTTTTTAAATTGAAAAATTACATCACAATATTATAAATAAATTTTCGATTTTTAGTAAAAAAGAATTAAAAAGAGTACTTCAAATATTAACAAAAAGTCGACTAATATAATGATTTTTTTATGAAATTGACCAGATAGGTCTCCTTTCGTGCACTTCCTTTGCAGGTGATTGCTCTAAATCAAGATGCGGTAAATCACATCATATGAAATATGTTTATAGAACCCATCAACCTAAAGCCAAACAAATAAGTGGTTACCTAATCAACAAATACTTTTATTTGATAACAAAATTTCACAACCAAACTGGTTACCTTCTGCCAACTGGGTTCAGTCCATGAGGTGATACGTGGGTGGATAAGTGGCTTGAGCAAGTGCACCTAGTGTGTCCATGATTCACACACATAAGCTAAACCCCACCAGACGAAACTGCTACAACAACGTTAATCACCAGACCTGCAGCATTCACAGTGTTTTGTAACTGAGTGAATCTCTGAGGATTGGAATGAACAGATCTTTAGGATCGGACCGCATGTTTTATAATATAAGAACAACAAATAAATATAATAACAAACACATACAACATATAAGCAAAAAACTAAAAAAAAATACCTTGACAACTGAAGCAAGGTTATCAGTTAATATGATAATATCATTACTTTCTTTCGCAACTTCAGTTCCTTGTATACCTGTAGCGGGACCAAAATCAGTCTACAATAAAAAAACACCAAATTATATTTACATTAGTGTAATAATAAATGTCAAAAATTAGTATGTCACACCATCAAAATCCACTAACGGAGTTTTACCGTCAGAGGGTGTGAACTAACAGGATCGGAATCATTAGTTATAATCAAACCATAAAACAAAGTTTTAAAACCATGAAAAAGTTTACGAGTAATTAAATGCGGAAGCGTAAAACCATAGAAACCAATGTTGCGTCACGCAGGACGACTTAAAACCCAATGATAACAGTTTAAAATAAGTTTGCATAATTAAAAGTGTTTCAAGCAATGCATGATCCTAAACCGCGCGCCCGCCTCGGCTACCTGAGAATAACATACTAAAAGTGTCAACACAGGGTTGGTGAGTTCACGAGTTCAAATAAAATAAAGCGTTAGCGTTTGCGTTCAGCGTTTTGTGTTAAGCGTTACCAGATAGTGTTATGTCAATTATATATCTATAGGTAGCTAGCCTATAAAACAAGTATTACTAAGTGTTCGACACCGAAGCTGACTGTTTATCATTTGCCTTGCCACCAGGTCTATCCCGACCATGGTATGTGTTTAGCCAAGATTACACCCACTCGACCTCCAGTCGAGTTTAGCGTTGGGTGGGGTTTGTCAAACCCAGTAGTACTACTCAACAATGACTCGCTATTATCCAATATTAAACGGTTCGATTTGAATGAAGGACTTTAGTTATTGCGTTTGCCACTTAGTCTTTACAAGTTATATATAATCTATATTAACAAAATCTTAAATGCGTTTTCGGAGTATGTTATATCCCCCAAGTGAAAAGCGTTTGAAAACAGTTTAAAAAGGGGTAAGTGAACTCACTGTTTGCGAAGTATTCCCAAAATAATTCACCAAGATGCGCGTCACAGAAAAACTCTCTCTAGCGTTCTAAAACAACAAAGAGATTTTTCTAAGTGTCGGAATATTATCGAGTCTCTAGACCCGTTACATAATACCTATGCACACAACATGTTTCGTTTGTGAATCGTGTGTGACTTTAACAAGTGTATTTGTGATACGTTACATGTGTGAGCAATTATTTACGTGTCATTCATAATGTACATCACTAGCAATTACTCCCCGTAAGGGCAATTTGGTCAACACATAACAATTAACTAGCAATTATTCCCCACGAGGGCAATTTGGTCAAATCATGACAATCAATTAGCAATTATTCCCCGCAAGGGCATTTTGGTCAAAACACGACAATTAATTAGCAATCATTCCCCTCAAGGGCAATTTGATCAAAACACGATAATAAATTAGCAATCACGTTGTTTCATGCAACTTTCACAAAATTCAGCAACTAGTTTCTTAACGACAGAATTCTACTTGAAAAACTAGTCTATCCCACCGATCATAGCATCATAATTAATTTACCAAAACTCATCACAAAAGCATATATGTCTTAGGTTTCCAGAACATATTTTATTATATTTTTATTCCACATAGGTTTCTCACAATAATCAAATCATTACAGCAAACTCATAACAGTCAAATTCATGCGCAACAGAATGTTATTTGAAATTCCCGTTAAACGAAAAATCCAATAATTGCAAGACCACTTGGGTTAGGTTTCTAACTCAACAAGTCAACTTTCAGAAGTGGAACCAACCCAATTGGTCTCGTAGTTCATGAGATATAACATTTACAAAACAACCTAACAGCAGGTCTAACAACTCAGCTTTGCACAACGTTTTTATAAAATCATAAAGGTTAACTTTTACACGTCCAAAAATTGCAAATTTACATTCTTTAGAAACTAGACTCAACCTGGTTTACTGTAGTATCAATTATCTCAATCAATTTTCACTTTTACATCCCGTTACAGTCAATCAAACATCAACAACCCAATCTGTCCAGAAACTGTTTGCATCCAAACTCAACAATTTAACTATCTATGGACCACAAATCATTCATATAACATTCTAGACACCATAACTACTATCCATGCATATCAATTACACCATACATACATAGTTAGGGTTTTATTTGATCTCAAACTCAAAGACACAACAATTAACATGCAATAATATCAAAACTAGTTATCAAATCATCATCAATACACCATCAAATCAACAACAATCATATGAACACCATACATAGGAAAAATCGGACCTAGGGTTTGTAATTTATACCTTCAAAAGCACCAATACAAGCAATAGGAAGGTAGGAGATGGCTAGAAACGGATATAGGATGCTTCAATTGTGAAAGACAAGATCAAAATCCAAGAGGTATGTGTGTGTGTGTGAACCGATTGTGAGGAGAGGGGGGGGGGGGTTTGGCCGTCGGTTTTGGGAAGAGGAAGAGGGAGGAGAGGTTAGGGTTTTATAATATTAATAATAAAACATGTTACACTTTAGTCCCTCAACTTCCAAAATGTTACTTTTCTAGCTTAAATAACTAGTTCTAGCACATTGAGTTAACGTTTATACCATGTTATCACATAACACATAAGTCTAAGACATAAGTATCACATAATTATTGTTTTGACTTTTTTCGTTTATTCACCAATCGTTTGCGTCAACTCGTTTGCGTTTCGGTGCAATTCCCGAAAGACTACACATGTAGTAAGTGTTAAGCGTCATTTAAACCCTAGTTTAAATGTAATGAGGTGTGCGTTATAGATTCAGTGATCTTTAAGTTTGAATTGACGGAGTTGAGTTAACGGAGTTAACCTGAAATTGACGATTGTCACATCATTCCCATGTTAAAGAATTTTCGTCCCGAAAATTTGAGTCAAGTCGTGATAAGTGTCTTAAAAAGTAAGAAAAATTTTCAGTTTGTCATATCATCCCCTAGTAGAAAGAAATTTCGTCCCGAAATTTAATTCATACCTCCGGTGATTTCTGACGGTTTGCCGGGTTTCGCGGTTTTCTGTGTTTGGTCAGCTCTTCAAAAAGGTGAGGATACTTTTTCATCATTTGATCCTCGCGTTCCCACGTGAACTCCGGTCCACGTCTCGAGTTCCAACGAACCTTAACAATTGGAATTTTGCTGTGCTTGAGCGTTTTGGTTTCCCAATCCAAAACCTCAACTGGTTCTTCAATGAAGCGTAACTGTTCATCAACTTGCAATTCGTCCAAAGGGACTACTTGGGTTTCATCAGATAGGCATTTCTTCAAATTGGATACGTGGAATACATTGTGTACGCCACTGAGTTCCGTTGGTAGGTCCAGTCGGTACGCCACCGGACCAACGCGTTCCGTTATCCGGTAAGGACCAACATATCGTGGGTTGAGTTTGTTTCGCTTTCCAAAGCGAACCACACCTTTCCAAGGTGAGACTTTGAGTAACACTCGATCGTTCACTTGAAATTCGAGAGGTTTTCGGCGCTTGTCGGCATAACTCTTTTGGCGATCTCGTGCTGCTGCCATGCGATTTCGAATTTGAACAATCTTTTCCGAAGTTTCGAGTACCAGTTCTGGACCAGTGATTTGGCTGTCACCCACCTCTGCCCAGCAAAGTGGTGATCGACACTTCCGTCCGTACAGTGTTTCAAACGGCGCTGCTTTAATACTTACGTGGTAGCTGTTATTATACGAAAACTCTACCAAAGGTAAGTGAGGTTCCCAACCTTTTCCGAAATCCAACACACAGGCACGCAGTATGTCCTCTAAGGTCTGAATAGTTCGTTCACTTTGCCCATCCGTCTGAGGATGGTATGCTGTGCTCATATCAAGACGGGTGCCTAGTGCGCTCTGTAGTGACTTCCAAAAGTGCGAAGTGAAACGAGAATCTCGATCGGAAATGATTGAGACAGGCACTCCGTGTCTAGACACCATTTCTTTCATGTAGACGCGAGTCAGTCTTTCCATTTTGTCCGATTCCTTAATCGCTAAAAAGTGTGCCGACTTAGTCAACCGGTCAACGATCACCCAGATGGTATCGCATCCCGTCGGTGTCTTAGGTAATCCCGTGATGAAGTCCATTGAAATGTGTTCCCATTTCCACATTGGAAGTTCCGGTTGTTGTAGTAGGCCAGATGGTTTCTGGTATTCTATTTTGACTCGGGCGCAAGTCAAGCATTTGCTCACGTAGGTGGCAATGTCGGCTTTCATGTTCGGCCACCAGTAAAGTGCCTTTAAGTCATGGTACATCTTATCTGAGCCAGGGTGGATAGAATATCGGGACTTGTGTGCTTCGTCCATCACCAGAGTTCTCAACTCTCCGTTTCGTGGAACCCAAATCCGGTTCTCAAAATATCGGACCCCGTCCGATTTGGTTTCAAGTTGCTTGTTCATGCCCCGCATGAGTTCTGATGGAAGATTATCATCTTTCAAAGCTTCAAGTTGTGCATCGCGGATCTGATCGGGTAAGCTGACATGAATCGTGAGTTGCAATGCTCGCGCTCAGCCTGGGTTTATCGGTTTCTTTTCTACTGAGGGCGTCGACCACTACATTGGCCTTGCCAGGGTGGTACTTGATGGCACAATCATAATCCTTAAGCAACTCGACCCAACGACGCTGTCGCATGTTCAGCTCCTTCTGATCGTAGATATGCTGGAGACTCTTGTGGTCGGTGTAAATGGTAAACTTGGTACCGTACAAGTAATGCCTCCATATCTTAAGGGCAAACACCACAGCTCCGAGTTCCAAATCATGGGTCGTGTAGTTCTTCTCGTGAACCCGTAGTTGTCGAGAGGCATAAGCTATAACCTTCTCGAGTTGCATCAGCACACAACCGAGACATTGTATCGATGCGTCACAGTGTACCTCAAAATTCTCCGTTCCCTCGGGTAGGGCTAGAATAGGGGCGCTACAGAGTTTGGTTTTCAACAGTTGAAAAGCAGATTCTTGCGCGTCACCCCAATTGTACTTAGTAACTTTGTGAGTCAAAGCGGTGAGGGGTTGAGCAATCTTTGAAAATCCCTCGATGAAACGCCGGTAGTAGCCGGCCAGTCCTAGGAATTGCCGCACCTCAGTCGGAGTCTTAGGCGCTTCCCAGTTTTTGATGGCCTCTACCTTACCGGGATCGACATGGATACCATTCTCGTTGATCACATGTCCTAAAAAGTGAACCTCACGAAGCCAAAACTCACATTTCGAGAGTTTAGCATACAGTTGTTCCTTCTTCAATAATTCCAGAATTACCCTTAAGTGTTTCTCGTGGTCAGCCTTGTCCTTGGAGTAGACGAGAATATCATCAATAAACACAATTACAAACTTGTCGAGGTACGCCTTGCATACTCGATTCATGAGATCCATAAATACGGCTGGTGCATTGGTTAGACCAAAAGGCATAACCGAAAACTCAAAGTGACCATACCGTGTTCTGAAAGCCGTCTTTGAAATATCTTCCTCGCGCACTCTAAGCTGATGGTAACCGGATCGCAGATTGATCTTCGAGTAATAACTCGATCCTTGAAGCTGGTCAAACAGATCATCAATTCGGGGTAAAGGATAACGGTTCTTGACCGTCACCTTGTTCAACTCCCGGTAGTCGATACACATTCGGAAAGTCCCGTCCTTCTCTCTGACAAATAAGACAGGGGCTCCCCATGGCGATGAGCTAGGTCGGATAAAACCCTTATCCAACAAATCCTGCAACTGAGTGGACAGTTCCTGAAGCTCCGCCGGTGCGAGCCGATACGGGGCTCGTGCTATGGGTGCTGCACCGGGTGTCAACTCGAATTTGAATTCGACTTGTCGTATAGGAGGGAGTCTAGGCAAATCCTCCGGGAAAACTTCCGGAAAATCTCGCACAATCGGTATATCTTCAATTCGCTTATCCTCCGCGGGTTTCTCAACAGTATGCGCCAAAATTGCCGGATGACCCTTTCGTAGATACTTCTGCGCCTTCATGAGGGTAATGACGCTGGTGGTCATGCCGCTTCTCTCGCCCCGGATCGAAACGATCTCGCCGGAAGGGGTAGTAATGTGGACTATCTTTTCGTGACATATAATCTCCGCTCGGTTCTCGGATAACCAGTCCATGCCGACCACGACATCGAAACTACTAAGCGTAAAAGGAATAAGGTCGATATCAAAGACATGACCTGACAGTTTTAACTTACATCCCGCAAGTACATGAGTCGTTACTATAGTCTTACCGTTAGCTAATTCAACAGGAAACTTAGCATCTAACGGGGTTGGGGTTAAGTCTAAGAGTTGGCTAAAGGCTTTCGACACAAAACTCCTATCAGCTCCAGTGTCAAACAATACAGAAGCAAAACAATCGTTCAAAGGGAACTTACCAGTCACCACCTACGGATCATTGCGGGCTTGACCCGACCCAATAACAAAAGCACTTCCTTTACCATTGTTTCCACCACCATTGCCACTTCCATTACCTCCATTGTTGTCATTCTGTTTCAGCTTAGGGCAGTCCTTCTTAAAATGTCCCTCTTGTCCACATTTAAAACATCCCTTGGTTGTCATGGGTGGTTTAGGAGCACCCTCTGCCGCAATGTCTCCTCTACATTCCTTTGCCTGGTGACCCATCTTTCCGCATCTCAGACACTTGACACGGTCACACGGGCCAGCATGATGGTAATTACACCTGTTGCACTTCGGATATCTCCCAGCATATCCGCTCGAACCCTGCCCGCTACCGTTGTTATTGTTGTTATGACCCTGATTGTTGAAGCTCCGAATGGGTTCGGGCTTACGGTAGTGGTGTTGCTGAGGGGGGTTCGAGGATGAGGATCTGGTATTGTCAAACTTTCTCTTTCTGCTGCTCAGGTTGTTGTTACTGCTGTTGCCAGTGTTCGGGTTGTCACGGGCTTTAGTGGTTGAACCCCTAGGTGGTAACGCACCTTGGGTCACTGCTTGATCCGTCAGCTTGTGAGCTAACCAGATCGCTTGTTGACTCGTGGCTGGTCTGGAAGACGTCACCATGCCCTGAATCTGCGGTGCTAACCCATCAATATACATTTCAATCCTCTTACTCGGCGGGTCTACCATCCGCGGACACATCACAGCTAACTCGTGAGAACGGGTAGTGTAGGCTTCGATTTCCGAACCCACCATCTTCAATGACCAAAATTCTGACTCCAACTTTGCAATCTCCTCTCTTGGACAGTACTCTTCTCGCATCATGTTTTTGAACTCCTCCCAGTCCATCGCGTTAGCTAGTTCCAATCCAAGAATCTGTACGTTCGAATTCCACCAAGTGAGGGCAGAATCCTCAAGTGTTCCAGCAGCGAATTTGACCCTACTGGCAGGGGGACAATTACACATCTCAAACGCCGATTCGGCCTTCTCAGCCCAAAGCAGGAAGCCTATAGCTCCCTCAGTGCCCTTAAACGAACTGGTCTTGCAGTCAAGGTAATTCTTGAAGGTACACGTTCCAATTGGACCTCCAGCTTGGTTCTGAACATGTGCGGCTAGAGCGGCCGCCGCATGGTCGTTCAGCAGAGTTTGGAGTTCTGCTGCAGTCAAGTTGATGTTACCACGTCCGTGTCCAGCGTTTCTTCCAGCCATTTCCTAGAATCACAGTATAAAATGTTAAACATGAATTTTTCTTTCATATGCAACACACCATACACGTAATAAAAAGATAGGTAAGAAAGAAATAAGAAGCAAACATCACATCACAACCATATATTTATCCAAATAATAATTCATGATTAAAACCATTGTATTCGCTACAAAGTATTTAAAACCAATCCTTAATATCATAGAAAAATAATAGTTTGGATGGAGACAACCCCTCCATCTAGGTGTTATCATCACTAGATGTCATCATCTGAGGACACCTCTGATTGTGCCTCCTCCTCAGCCGGTTCTTCTTCAGGTTCCTCCTCGGGATCTTCCTCGGGATCCTCTTCAGACTCCTCTTCGGGATCTTCTTCAGGTTCCTCTTCAGGCTCTGCCTCAAGCTCGGCCTCAGGCTCTGCCTCAGGTTCGGCTGCGTTCTGAGCAATTTGCATTTGTAAGACATCGCAACGCTCTAGAGCTATCTCGGTTCGGGTCCTTGCTACTTGGAGTTGCTCTTGCAAGTCTATTATTTCGGCTTGCATCTTTCTCATAATCTTCATCTGTTGATCACTAGCCTTTTGCATTTCCTTCATTGCCGCTGTCATGCGGGAAATTTCCTCCTTAGTCTCGGTTCCATCTTTTAACAGTTTGGAAACGTTCGCTCTCGTATAGCGCATGTAACCCACGTCACGCTCCAAGCATGAAACAACAGCTGCGAGAACTCGCTCTACAGGTTCGGTTATGGGTGGTAGGGTGTTGGGGTAAGCAGGATGGTTCGGGGGTGGTAATGGGGGAACTTGTTCACGATAGATCATGCGTCTGATCATATTAGGGTACCAATCCCAGCTAACTTCGTTTTCGTACATGCCTCCGGATAAGCGATACCTCTTCGGTGCGGGAGCTTCGAGTTCCGGGACTACTCGAGGTGGCGATGCGGTAGGTAACTGCGGTTCCTTCCCGTGAGCATGAGTCATCGGATCGGATGATGATGAGGGTGGCGTCGACATCCCTACAGGTCAGCCGTGTATGCGCGCGTATGAGTGAAAGAGGTAAAGAGATAAGATTAGAAAGACTACACAAACATATGTAGTGCGTATCATTATAACTAATGGGTCGTCGCGGTTGTAGTCTAGTATGCATGCAGCTTCTAGTTCGCTATAACCAATGGCTCTGATACCAATCTGTCACACCCTCAAAATCCACTAACGGAGTTTTACCGTCAGAGGGTGTGAACTAACAGGATCGGAATCATTAGTTATAATCAAACCATAAAACAAAGTTTTAAAACCATGAAAACGTTTACGAGTAATTAAATGCGGAACCGTAAAACCATAGGAACCAATGTTGCGTCACGCAGGACGACTTAAAACCCAATGATAACAGTTTAAAATAAATTTGCATAATTAAAAGTGTTTCAAGCAATGCATGATCCTAAACCGCGCGCCCGCCTCGGCTACCTGAGAATAACATACTAAAAGTGTCAACACAGGGTTGGTGAGTTCACGAGTTCAAATAAAATAAAGCGTTAGCGTTTGCGTTCAGCGTTTTGCGTTAAGCGTTACCAGATAGTGTTATGTCAATTATATATCTATAGGTAGCTAGCCTATAAAACAAGTATTACTAAGTGTTCGACACCGAAGCTGACTGTTTATCATTTGCCTTGCCACCAGGTCTATCCCAACCATGGTATGTGTTTAGCCAAGATTACACCCACTCGACCTCCAGTCGAGTTTAGCGTTGGGTGGGGTTTGTCAAACCCAGTAGTACTACTCAACAATGACTCGCTATTATCCAATATTAAACGGTTCGATGTGAATGAAGGACTTTAGTTATTGCGTTTGCCACTTAGTCTTTACAAGTTGTATATAATCTATATTAACAAAATCTTAAATGCGTTTTCGGAGTATGTTATCTCCCCCAAGTGAAAAGCGTTTGAAAACAGTTTAAAAAGGGGTAAGTGAACTCACTGTTTGCGAAGTATTCCCAAAATAATTCACTAAGATGCGCGTCACAGAAAAACTCTCTCTAGCGTTCTAAAACAACAAAGAGATTTTTCTAAGTGTCGGAATATTATCGAGTCTCTAGACCTGGCACATAATACCTATGCACACAACATGTTTCGTGTTTCGTTTGTGAATCGTGTGTGACTTTAACAAGTGTATTTGTGATACGTTACATGTGTGAGCAATTATTTACGTGTCCTTCATAATGTACATCACTAGCAATTACTCCCCGTAAGGGCAATTTGGTCAACACATAACAATTAACTAGCAATTATTCCCCACGAGGGCAATTTGGTCAAATCATGACAATCAATTAGCAATTATTCCCCGCAAGGGCATTTTGGTCAAAACACGACAATTAATTAGCAATCATTCCCCTCAAGGGCAATTTGATCAAAACACGATAATAAATTAGCAATCACGTTGTTTCATGCAACTTTCACAAAATTCAGCAACTAGTTTCTTAACGACAGAATTCTACTTGAAAAACTAGTCTATCCTACCTATCATAGCATCATAATTAATTTACCAAAAATCATCACAAAAGCATATATGTCTTAGGTTTCCAGAACATATTTTATTATATTTTTATTACATATAGGTTTCTCACAATAATCAAATCATTACAGCAAACTCATAACAGTCAAATTCATGCGCAACAGAATGTTATTTGAAATTCCCGTTAAACGAAAAATCCAATAATTGCAAGACCACTTGGGTTAGGTTCCTAACTCAACAAGTCAACTTTCAGAAGTGGAACCAACCCAATTGGTCTCGTAGTTCATGAGATATAACATTTACAAAACAACCTAACAGCAGGTCTAACAACTCAGCTTTGCACAACGTTTTTGTAAAATCATAAAGGTTAACTTTTACACGTCCAAAAATTGCAAATTTACATTCTTTAGAGACTAGACTCAACCTGGTTTACTGTAGTGTCAATTATCTCAATCAATTTTCACTTTTACATCCCGTTACAGTCAATCAAACATCAACAACCCAATCTGTCCAGAAACTGTTTGCATCCAAACTCAACAATTTAACTATCTATGGACCACAAATCATTCATATAACATTCTAGACACCATAACTACTATCCATGCATATCGATTACACCATACATACATAGTTAGGGTTTTATTTGATCTCAAACTCAAAGACACAACAATTAACATGCAATAATATCAAAACTAGTTATCAAATCATCATCAATACACCATCAAATCAACAACAATCATATGAACACCATACATAGGAAAAATCGGACCTAGGGTTTGTAATTTATACCTTTAAAAGCACCAATACAAGCAATAGGAAGGTAGGAGATGGCTAGAAACGGATATAGGATGCTTCAATTGTGAAAGACAAGATCAAAATCCAAGAGGTATGTGTGTGTGTGTGAACCGATTGTGAGGAGAGGGGGGGGGGGGTTTGGCCGTCGGTTTTGGGAAGAGGGAGAGGGAGGAGAGGTTAGGGTTTTATTATATTAATAATAATAACATGTTACACTTTAGTCCCTCAACTTCCAAAATGTTACTTTTCTAGCTTAAATAACTAGTTCTAGCACATTGAGTTAACGTTTATACCATGTTATCACATAACACATAAGTCTAAGACATAAGTATCACATAATTATTGTTTTGACTTTTTTCGTTTATTCACCAATCGTTTGCGTCAACTCGTTTGCGTTTCGGTGCAATTCCCGAAAGACTACACATGTAGTAAGTGTTAAGCGTCATTTAAACCCTAGTTTAAATGTAATGAGGTGTGCGTTATAGATTCAGTGATCTTTAAGTTTGAATTGACGGAGTTGAGTTAACGGAGTTAACCTGAAATTGACGATTGTCACATCATTCCCATGTTAAAGAATTTTCGTCCCGAAAATTTGAGTCAAGTCGTGATGAGTGTCTGAAAAAGTAAGAAAAATTTTCAGTTTGTCATATCATCCCCTAGTAGAAAGAAATTTCGTCCCGAAATTTAATTCATACCTCCGGTGATTTCTGACGGTTTGCCGGGTTTCGCGGTTTTCTGTGTTTGGTCAGCCTTTCAAAAAGGTGAGGATACTTTTTCATCATTTGATCCTCGCGTTCCCACGTGAACTCCGGTCCACGTCTCGAGTTCCAACGAACCTTAACAATTGGAATTTTGCTGTGCTTGAGCGTTTTGGTTTCCCAATCAAAAACCTCAACTGGTTCTTCAATGAAGCGTAACTGTTCATCAACTTGCAATTCGTCCAAAGGGACTACTTGGGTTTCATCAGATAGGCATTTCTTCAAATTGGATACGTGGAATACATTGTGTACGCCACTGAGTTCCGTTGGTAGGTCCAGTCGGTACGCCACCGGACCAACACGTTCCGTTATCCGGTAAGGACCAACATATCGTGGGTTGAGTTTGTTTCGCTTTCCAAAGCGAACCACACCTTTCCAAGGTGAGACTTTGAGTAACACTCGATCCTTCACTTGAAATTCGAGAGGTTTTCGGCGCTTGTCGGCATAACTCTTTTGGCGATCTCGTGCTGCTGCCATGCGATTTCGAATTTGAACAATCTTTTCCGAAGTTTCGAGTACCAGTTCTGGACCAGTGATTTGGCTGTCACCCACCTCTGCCCAGCAGAGTGGTGATCGACACTTCCGTCCGTACAGTGCTTCAAACGGCAATAATATCAAAACTAGTTATCAAATCATCATCAATACACCATCAAATCAACAACAATCATATGAACACCATACATAGGAAAAATCGGACCTAGGGTTTGTAATTTATACCTTCAAAAGCACCAATACAAGCAATAGGAAGGTAGGAGATGGCTAGAAACGGATATAGGATGCTTCAATTGTGAAAGACAAGATCAAAATCCAAGAGGTATGTGTGTGTGTGTGAACCGATTGTGAGGAGGGGGGGGGGGGGGTTTGGCCGTCGGTTTTGGGAAGAGGGAGAGGGAGGAGAGGTTAGGTTTTTATAATATTAATAATAATAACATGTTACACTTTAGTCCCTCAACTTCCAAATGTTACTTTTCTAGCTTAAATAACTAGTTCTAGCACATTGAGTTAACGTTTATACCATGTTATCACATAACACATAAGTCTAACACATAAGTATCACATAATTATTGTTTTGACGTTTTTCGTTTATTCACCAATCGTATGCGTCAACTCGTTTGCTTTTCGGTGCAATTCCCGAAAGACTACACATGTAGTAAGTGTTAAGCGTCATTTAAACCCTAGTTTAAATGTAATGAGGTGTGCGTTATAGATTCAGTGATCTTTAAGTTTGAATTGACGGAGTTGAGTTAACGGAGTTAACCTGAAATTGACGATTGTCACATAATATAACATTATAACTGTCTAACGGAGTTATGTGAATGGTAGTGCAGTGTACACGCGTACAAACAAGTTTATTTAAAAATAAAAGGTTCGGGTTGTAAACTGAATTGTAAGGGTCTTGTAGAAAACCGGTTTGGATTATAAACCAGTTTAGGAAGAAAAATGTTCGATCCTAACAAATCAGTTCAGAAAAAAAACCGGATTGAGCCAAATGAAACATTTTTTTCTTATTTTACAAATCGGGTTGGGCCCAAAACCGGTTCAGTGAATGCGATTACGCATTGGTATACGAACCTATAGGTTGAGTAGGGTGCAAACTGGTTTTGCACAAACCGAACTTTTTGGTGTTAGAAACCGGTTTACCGGGCACATACCTGCTTTTTTTGTGCATCTCTAGTTGAATGTGCCACAATTCGTTTGCAGATCATTAAAGCAATCATTTTTCTTAAACATGGAACCACCAAATAGACCCTTTATCAGTTTGTTTTGCTTCGTTTACTTTATATCTGCATCAAAACATAAAGTAACAAAAATTTAAGTAAATAATAATAATATTAATAATACTTAAATAAAATAAGAAGCACAAAGTATACCATGAATGGTTGAATGCATAGTATGCTTCAAAATATAAAAATACATAAGGTTTGGAGGATATATTTTCACACTGCACAGGTGATCGTTCGCTTTTAGCAACCACGTCTCTGAAACTAAGTAACATTGCCACGCCGGCTCTAGTGACATCAACAAAACATTGGTCCTTTAGGGGAGGTAAGATTCGAACCTCAATAGATGCCAGCGTTTTGTTGGTTTTAACCCCAAATTCCTTAGCATAAGGATCTTATCCATACACATTGTGTCTACCAGTATGCAAATTTTAAGCACAACATAATTGCGAACATTAGCAAATAAATTGAAATTGCCACTAAAACAAAAGACTGAAACAAATAATAAAGACCTTGATAATTTCACCCTCTCTTTCTTTAGAGGGGGGGGGGGCATGTCACCTTAAGAAGAGCGGTGATATGGCCTTCGTTTAACCTCTTCAAGTACCTTTGACCCTCTAATAAGTCTGTAACCAAAAAGAATATATATATCAATAGAGTTAAGTAAAATAAGTGAGAAAAGCTATTTCAAATATCAAGATCAAGCATTATATAAAAAGATCATTTTGGCTCGTTGAGCCTCGATTATCCCTGCATATTATAGAGTTTCAACTATTTTGAACTTATAGTATTAACTTCACACTGCACTGCCGAGCTCGAGCCAAGCTTTGGCTCGTTTGAAATATTGCCACAAGCTGAAGCCGATTTAGGCTCGTTAAAGACTTTTCTCAACATATAGAAATAATAATAATGAGTATAAAACTATAAATTAATTAATAAATAATAAATGAGCCGGGCTCGAACTTGAAAAAACAACTTATGAGATGAGCTTGAGCTTTACAAAAAGGACTTGAAAAGAGAAGAACTCGAACCTAGTTAAGCTCGGGCTCGTTGATACCCGTAACTCCGTATGATGATGCAAAACAGATCCATGTTTTCTGAATATAGTCATTATATTTTACAAACTTAACATCTAAACATTAAAAACCATATATCACTATATCAGATGTTATGTAAATTAAATTAATCAATTCATAGCAAGTTAATCAGTTAAATTACAACAGGTTTATATTTTGGAGGATATTAACCATATCGAAAAGTAATTCAAATAAAAACAATTCACCGTTTCTATCACAATAAATCAAAACCTAACAAAATTATATAAAATAAACCTTTGGAGAAGGCACATGATCATGATCAAGCACGTCCGAGGCCAATCGAGGTCATCTCCATCAGGTAACACGAAGTATAATATTGAGATCTGGAAGAAATGTTTAGATCAACTCACCAGTTAGAGATTTATCATGAGAGAAACAAATAGTTAGAAACCAATAACACCCTTACCGATTAGACTCAAGAATACCGCATGATGAAGCAAGTGAACCACCCACCAATGTCGAATAGTTTTAACTCCTCCGACCAAACCCATAAGGGAACACAGTCACAGACCTAATATAAGTAAATATAAGATAAGACAAAAACACAAAAAGTAAACGACACATACCTTAAACAAAGTGGCGGGCAATCATCTTGAAAACAAATAACACATGAAAGCAAGACCATATGATACCCGTCAACATACAAAACAAAAGACATGTCATTAACAATAGGTTCCACCGCTCCACCAAAACGTTAACCAATGTAAACACACAGCTTAACAGAACGCTAATAAGAGTAACCAAAGAGGAGACCAATTAGCCCTCATGCAAATATGCTACTGAATAAAGTAGAACACCAACACCACATTACACAAAAGCATCATCAATATCTGTTGTAAAGGCATAAAACTCCTAAATGTTGTACTTAAATACTTTGATAAGTAGCATGTAATTTGATAATTAAAGTAGAAAAAAATAATTGTCAGTGGGTCAATTCAACCCATCCTAGCAAGATTATTCATTTTAACAAAACATGGTTTGCTCTCAAACAACGCATACTTATTATAGTAAGTGTATAGGTGTCAAAAATTTTGATTCTCGACTCAATGTGTTAGAAATGAACACATCTAATATTATTACATCTGCAATTAGCAATGACAAACAACCCACACCCAAGTTACATATAATAAACACAGACACATTTGATCGAACAACCTGCGAGCACAACCAAAAGAAACAAAATCTCACATAGTATAAGAGCAGGTCTCCTAAATAAGACCACCTATTTGAATCGATAATAACAAACAACCAACAACCAAATTACAGATCATATATACACAGACCATACTCAAACGTAGGCAACAAAAAATTAACTAATAATAGCAATTAAGCAAAGTTTTCCCCAATTTGTGGAAATCATAAATCTTCCTAATAAAACATCGATGGTAAGTTGTAACTCAATCAAATAGAACACGGATGTTAGGGATGATTATAACCTGTTTTAGGGCTTCAATCGCAGTAAAGAAGTGAGTCATCATCGATGAAGAGAAATCGTAAATCATAAATGCTACAGAGCCATATTCAAAATCAGGGACTTTGACAGTTGTGTAGGATGATGGCTTGAAAAGGAGAAACTGACTTTATCTACAAAGTGGAGGGAACGGTTTGACATTTTGGCTTATGGTTACCATATAATTTTAATTACGAAAGTGCTTTATTAACTTGTACATTAATGCTGATATTGAGTAAATTTTATATTGAAATGCTGACAAAAATAAGAACGTCGTAACGGTAAATTCGGTTTTATTTAAAACATAGTATATCAAAGGATATAGAAAGAATAAGAATTTTAAATAAACTTGTCAAATACATGGGTAAAGATGAGGGGTCGAAGTTGCAATTATATTTTAAATTTACAAAAGTTGGGTAAACTTGAGGAGGACATATTGTAACTATATTGTGAAAGAATGAATGTTTAACGTGGAACTTGTGACTAAAAGACACAAATGTCCCTAAAACTTATCTTTTTTATGCATTATATGTTGTACTTTATGAATCATAATTTATACCTCTTAACTTTTAAGAGGTCATTCACTCCCTCTTTATATATATAAGGGTCAGATCTAGAGAGAACTCCTTTTAAAGAGAGAACTAGAGAACTAGTAAATAATTATTTTTAACTATTTAAAAAAACATATTTTGTGATTTTTTTTTCTTTTCTCATTCTAATAAGATGATATTGATACTAAAAAAAAAAAAAACTTGTCGGTGTAGTACTGTAGTGCATATGTGCACTAATGCATATTGCATATATACAATAGTGTTTTATTGCATATAATACAACACAATTGCATTATCCAATACACACTATTGAATATATGCAAATACGACACTAATAATTGTATGCAAAACACATTATCGCATATATGTAATACAACACTAATGCACATATGCACTATATCGATTTTTTTTTAATTTTTGTATATAATATAACACTATTGCAAATAAACAATACAAACCACTAAATATATATATATATATATGCTATTCAACACTATTTCAAATATCAAAATACACACTATTGCACATATGCATTATAAAAAAGTCGGTATATTGCATATACGCATTACTCGTTAATTTCTTTTATTTTTTTATTTTTATTTTTTGTGGTGAAGAATAACAAAATATAAGAATGATGAAAAAAAAAATTTTAAAAATATTTTTTGTAATTAAATTAAAAATATTTTATTATTAGTTCTCTCCATAAAATGGAGTTCTCTCATGATCCTCTCCCTATATATATATATATATATATATATATATATATATATATATATATATATATAGGGGTAGGATCTAGAGAGAACTCCTCTTAAAGAGAGAACTAGAGAACTAGTAAAGAATTATTTTTAACTATTTTAAAAAATTATTTTGTGATTTTTGTTTCTTTCCTCCTTCTAAAAAGATGATATTTTTCGTAAAAAAAAGTTGATGTAATGCGTATGTGCATTAATGTGTATTGTATATATAAAATATTGTTTTATTGCATATAATACAACACAAATACATTATCTAAATACACACTATTGAATATATGCAAAAATGACACTAATAATTGTATGCAAAATCCATTATCGCATATATGTGATACAACACTAATGCACATATGCACTATATCGATTTTTTTTAATTTTTGTATATAATATAACTCTATTGCAAATATACAATACAAACAACTATATATATGTTATTCAACACTATTTCAAATATCAAAATCCACACTATTGCACATATGCATTATTAAAAAAGTCGGTGAATTGCATATATGCATTACTCGTTAATTTTTTACATTTTTTTTATTTTTTTTTATTTTTGTGGTAAAGAATAACAACATATAAGAAGTATGAAAGAAAAAAATTTTGAAAAATATGTTTTTTAATTAAATTAAAAATATTTCATTATTAGTTCTTTAGTTCTCTCTATAAAATAGAGTTTTTTCTTGATTCTCTCACTATATATATATTTATATAAAGACGGTTATGTTCATTAAACACAGTATTTAGCCTCAAAATACGATATTCTAAATTAATTTTCTTCTGTTGGGTAACTAGTGTATGTACTTTTGTTCATGAAACATAGTATTAATTAACCTTAAATCCAACTGTTTATTTCTTGATTTCCACTTAATTAGCAAGACAAGTATTCGGGCCCCATCTCATACCAAAATGTTTTCTTACTTGCACTCCATCAAGAGTCCTTCTTACAACAGTTTACTAAACTGCAAATAATCTTAAATAAACTCTTTACTTCATCTCTATCTTTAAATATGTTTATGAGTCATTGCTGTTGAAAGTAACATAATTACAACCTAGCTTAGTATCTCACCTCAGGTATGAAATTGTGGTTTACTCAGAGAGAGAGAGAGAGAGAGAGAGAGAGAGAGAGAGAGAGGTCATATAAGTCAAACCTAATGGAATCTAGAGAGAGGAACTCAATAAACTATAATAACCCTCCAATATCCAACCAAGATTTATCTCCTAGATTAAACCCCAGAAGAAATGAAACCCTAGATCAGCACCATGGATTCAACAACTATCATGGATTCAAGTTAAACACCGAAAAACTGGAACCACGAAGATCCAGGCCAAAGAATCAACCACCATCACAGCCACCAGCACCACCTGTGGTCCGGTACCGGGAATGCCTAAAGAACCATGCTGCCAACATGGGTACTCATGTTCTTGATGGGTGTGGTGAATTCATGCCTAGTGGAACAGATGAAACCTTAGAAGCATTAAAATGCGCAGCTTGTGAATGTCACCGGAGTTTTCACAGGAGAGAAGTGGAAGGTGAGTCACAACCAAGTCATCACATACACCACATGGCTCCACCACCGCGTGCCGCCGCCGTACGTCTACCTCCGGCACCATCAACCCGGTTTCATAACCGGCCAACGCCACCGATCATGATGGCTTTTGGTGGTTCAAATGGAGCAGCTGCAGAGTCTTCCAGTGAAGATTTTAATATTTTTCAGTTAATGACACATGAGACATCAAAGAAAAGATTCAGAACAAAGTTTAGTCAAGAACAGAAAGATAAGATGTTTGATTTTGCAGAAAGAATTGGGTGGAAGATACAAAAGCAAAATGAAGATGATGTTTTGAGATTTTGCAATGAAGTTGATTTGAAAAAGAAAGTGTTCAAAGTGTGGATGCATAATAACAGACAAGTTACTAAGAAGAAATAATAACTGTAAGATTGGTACAACTTATGGAAATTTAAATTAAAAAGAACCCTTCATTTGAAAAAGGTTCTAATTTTCTAATATAAATGCATATATATAAATAGATGCATGTACACAGATTTTGTTATTCTTAATTAAGTCCATTTTGCTAACATCAGAAATAACTCCACTTGAAGCTCAATTTTCATTAAAGATGAGATGCTAGAATACAGTAAATTTGAAGTTTACAAGTAATTAGGCTCAAGAAGATGGTTTTACGAAATTTTAGCATGATTTTATAGTTGTGGACATTTAAATTTTATTTACATATGTACTTCATTTGATTCTCTGTAAAGTATATATGGTTTCCACTTCTGAAAAATGAGTTAAAATGATTGATCATCTTCTCAATACCTCAATCTATCACCGTGAATTATTAGAGTTGGTATAATTAGGAAGGCGTTCCAAAGTAAATATTGGACCCCAATAAGTAAAAAAAAAACATGTGTTAGACCAACCGGGGCACTCACCACGCAAGGGGTGCAAGGGCTTACGTGTGGTTGGATCATGGGAAGTGAGAACACCATGTCGACACTAGCGGTACAGCGGCTACTGTCCCTGGTCGGGATGAAGGCGCCGAGAGTCATGCGAGGGCAAGATCACTTTACTAAATAGTCACTTTATTTAATAAACTAGTGTAGGTCCCTTGATCGGATTTAACAACACACTAACTATTACTAGTTAATTTGGATTAACCTCTACACTAGTTGGCGAAAACAACTAGTTAGGACCGAGATCTCGGATCTTGCTTGTTGGTTTTTACGGCCGAGAGAAAGGAGACAAAGAGAGAGTTTGTAGGTGTAAAATAAGCAAAAGGTTGTATCCTGACATATGGTAAAAAGAAAATCTTGGGTAATGTTGCGTAGTACTCCTACGCAAACCTAAATCCTAAACCCTACGCCAAAAACATTATTATATACAAAACATCGAGTTTATACAAAATAAAATAAAATATATATAAATACCGGAGAGCATGCGGTTCATTGCAAGGAGATGCCTGGGTTCAAATACCGACATGATTGGGTGCGGGACGTTCTTTGGGACATCTTAAGGCGAGCTGGGATATCAGCTAAAAAGGAAGCCCCCGTAAACTTCCTTACAGACCCCACGGAAGGGAGATCCACTCTACGACCGGCAGATTTGCTCGTCTTTGGTTGGGCCGGGGGAAAACACGCTTGTGTTGACCTCACAGGGGTATCTCCCTTAGCTGGTTTGAGGGATAATGGGTTTGTAGCTGGGCAAGCAATAAAAAGGGCTGAAACGAAGAAGGTGGAGAAACATGCTAAAGCCTGCGAAGAGAACCAACATGTTTTTGTCCCTCTGGCTTTTGATACATTTGGCTCCTTGGCACCGGAAGCTATCCGTTTTCTAACCAGGGTCCAAAAGGTTGTGCATAGCAATGTGTCGACTCCAAAGGGGCAGGGGTATGTCTTTAGCAGGTTAGGGTTTGCAATTCAGAAAGGGGTGGCGGCGCAGCTTGTTGCCCGCCTACCTGCTATATTGATGTAATATCTATGTTTCATCAGTAGAAATAAAAGGTAAAATTAAAGATTAAAAAAAAAAAAAAATATATATATATATAAAAAAGGGTTTCAGCGATGTCGGTGTCGGGGGGGAGGGGGCGAAAACGTCGCATCGTGAACATCGACGTGGTCGTCGGCCCAGTGTCTGACGGCCGATCCCTGACCGGCGTCATCCACGTCGTCGCCTCGTCCGCGACTAACGCCCGACATGGTCACCTCGTGGTCAAAAGTAGGTGGCGGTGGTAAGGGGCGCCGTTGCTATCAGGGCAGGTTCGACTAAAGGCACAAGGACGTAAGGGACACGTGCCGATCTCCATCCCCACCTTGTCATCCATCTTTAATAAATAAATAATAATAAAAAATAAATATTTTTATAATTATTGTAATTAAATAGTAATTATTATTATCTAAACTACATATATAATACATTAAATAAGGACAAATTAAGACACTCATTTTTAAGTAATTTAAACACTTAAAGCATGATGTACAATCTACAACAAGGGTAAAAGGGTAATTGACACACTAAATATCACGTGTTATTTAGTTTTTCTTAGTATATTTATAATATTTACCCTTTAACTTTGACTATATTATGAACATTTTAAAAATTTATACAACATTGTCCCCTCATCTTTAACCCTCAACTTGACAATTCTATTTAATGTTTTATTTTTCTTATATTTTTAATATACTATGCTTAAAAAAAGACAAAGATACCGTTGCAACTAACTCATTTTTTTCGACGTTTCGGTATTAAAAAAAATTTCAAAACCGATGTGTTTTTTAAAACGTACAAGTCAATAAAGCATTAGCGTACAACTCAAATGTGCAACTATAAATAAACCTATAAATTACAAAACAAGTCATCCCATATAAACATCATGTGTTATTCAATTTTTTAATAAATTTATAATTTTTACCCTTTAACTTTGACTAACTTATGATAATTTTAAAAATTTATACAAGATTGCTCCCTCATCTTTAACCCACAACTTGACAATTATATTTAATGTTTTAACTTTCTTATATTTTTAATATATTATGCTTTAAAATAAAAAAAAAACATACGGTTACGACGAGCTCATTTTTGTCAACGTTTCGATATAAAAAGCTTTCAAAACCAATGTGTTTTTAAAAACTTACAAGTCAATGAAGCATTTAGGTACAACTTCAATATGCAACTAATAAACCTATAAAATGTTCAAATATATAAACATGTATTAATGAGAAACCCACCCACGTTCTATTGTATGATTACCAGAGTCTATGTTCAAACACCCGCTGCGTCGCGCAGACACTCTTCTAGTTATAAATTATATATAAATAATAATATGTAACATCCCGAACTTACGAGACATTGTTTAGTTACAATAAATGTTCAAGTAGACTATACTAATATATTTTATTTAAAGGTTGCATTAATTTTGATAGTCTAATTATTAGTGACAAAGTTTGTTTCTGGATAACAAACTTTAGAGTGATAAATGGGGAAAATACCAAACTTAACATTAGTGTCCATATAGGAAGTAAGGAACTTGGGGGACCTTCTGCCAAATGGCATACCTTGAATTAAAAGAATAATAATAATAATAATAAAAGAGGGGAAAATAAGATCAAAATATGGATGAAAATTCGTGGGTGTGTACGAGAGAGAAGGAAACAAGACCTAGAACCCAAAATTGGGTTGAAATATCTGGATCCATCACTTGCATGTGGGTTATTGATCAAGATTAGGTGTTCTTGAAGGTGAAGGTAATCTTTATAACCCTATTTTGGTAGAGGTTGGTAGTACATTGATTAATGGTGAAATAAAGATGTTTTATGTTACATTCATGGTCAACTATGTAATCCTCGTTAATTCTTGAAGTATTATATCCTTTGATTGTTGTATTAGCTAAGCTTGTTACTTAGTACACGAATTATTCTTAATGGTAAGATATAGATCTTTAAATTGCTAATATGGTTTGGTATGAAAATTGTGATGATAACGATGGTGTTCACAATGTTGATGAGGATGATGATGCTATAATAACTTAAACGTTGATTTCATGGCTTGTACAAGCCTACTTGATTTCTAGATGGTTATGTGTTAGTAGTTTCTTAACATGTTTGATGGATCAATATTTGTTAACATAGTATTTTGGTAAACAATTGGACATGTAACTTATCAATCTTGATAGATAAGTTTTAAGCCCGCAAGGTGTTTGACAAAATGCCACAAAGAATAAATTATGAGATGTAAATGGAAAATGTGGCATTGACTAGTGTAGAGATATAAATGTATGAATGTATGATCATGTGGTATGTGGATATTTCATATGAGGATTGAACTTTAAATGATGTTAAATAATACAATTTTAATGCGGTATGTTGACATGCAAATTAGTTACCCGATACAAGGCTTGGGAATTGTCGGACCGAGAGGAGAGTCTAAGTATGTCCTATCCTACGGGCTAAGGTGAGTAGTATATCTCATGTACTATTTACCTACTTATTTAATATAAGTAGAATTAAATGAGTGTAGTTTTGACTAATTTGATAAAGATTTCAATTAGTTTTGGTTTAAGGATATGCTGCTGTGCACAGTGCACACTTTCGGGTCAGGGGTTGTTTCGGGTGTTAAATAGTTTTATTTTCACACAAAACTTAGTTTCAACATTCCCGACACATTTGTCTACTCCTACAAAAAGGTCTCAAGTCAAATGGTTTTAATTAAGAGGTCAAAACAAATTTATAACACCGAGTTTCAGTTGCTGTCCTAAGCAGGTCAGCCTGCTTGCAGATATCGTTTCGGGGTCTTAACCATTTTATTTGTACACTATTTTTGGATAGAAGTTGATTTATGTCACACCCTCAAAATCCACTAACGGAGTTTTACCGTCAGAGGGTGTGAACTAACAGGATCGGATTCATTAGTTATAATCAAACCACAAAACAAAGTTTCAAAACCATGAAAACGTTTACGAGTATTTAAATGCAGAAGCGAAAAAAAAACATAAAACAAAATGTTGCGTCACGCAGGACGACTTAAACCCAATGATAACAGTTTTAAAAGAGTTTGCATAACAAAAGCGTTTTCAAGCAATGCATGATCCTATACCGCGCGCCCGCCTCGGCTACCTGAGAATAACATACTAAAAGTGTCAACACGGGGTTGGTGAGTTCACAAGTTTATATAAAATAAAGCGTTTAGCGTTTGCGTTCAGCGTTTTGCGTTCAGCGTTTTGCGTTATGCGTTACCAGATAGTGTTATGTCAATTATATATCTATAGGTAGCTAGCCTATAAAACAAGTATTACTAAGTGTTCGACACCGAAGCTGACTGTTTATCATTTGCCTTGCCACCAGGTCTATCCCGACCATGGTATGTGTTTAGCCAAGATTACACCCACCCGACCTCCAGTCGAGTTTAGCATTGGGTGGGGTTTGTCAAACCCAGTAGTACTACTCAACAATGACTCGCTATTATCCAATATTAAACGGTTCGATGTGAATGAAGGACTTTAGTTATTGCGTTTGCCACTTAGTCTTACAAGTGATATATAATCTATATTAACAAAATCTTAAATGCGTTTTCGGAGTATGTTATCTCCCCCAAGTGAAAAGCGTTTAAAACAGTTTAAAGGGGTAAGTGAAACTCACTGTTTGCGAAGAATTCCCAAAATAAATCACCAAGTGATGCGCGTCACAGAAAACTCTCTCTAGCGTTCTAAAACAACAAGGAGATTTTCTAAGTATCGGAACTAATATCGAGTCTCTAGACCCGGCACATAATTCCTAATCACAAGATACGTTTCATGTTTGTTTGTGAATCGTGTGTGACTTAACGAGTACATTTGTGATACGATACGTGTGTGAGCAATTATTTACGTGTCATGTATTAATAATGTACATCACTAGCAATTACTCCCCGTAAGGGCAATTTGGTCACACATACCAATTAACTAGCAATTATTCCCCGCAAGGGCAATTTGGTCAAAACACGACAACTATTTAGCAAGTATTCCCCGCAGGGGCAAATTGGTCAAAACGTAACAATTAACTAGCAATTATCATGTTTCATGCATTTTCACAAAATTCACCAGTTAGTTTCACCGAGACAGAAATTCTACTTGAAAGATTGTACTATTCCACCGATCATAGAATCTCAATTAATTTACCAAAAATCATCACTAAAGCATGCATGTGTTAGGTTTCTAGAACATATTTTATTTTATTTTTATTCCACATAGATTTCTCATAATGATCAAAACACTACAGCAAGCTCATAACAGTCAAATTCATGCGCAACATAATTTTATTTGAAATTCCCGTTAAATGAAAAATCCAAAAAATGCAAGACCACTTGGGTTAGGTTCCTAACTCAATACGTCAACTTCCAGAAGTGGAACCAACCCAATTGGTCTCGTAGTTCATGAGATATAACATTTACAAAACAACCTAACAGCAGGTCTAACAACTCAGCTTTGCACAACGTTTTTGTAAAATCATAAAGGTTAACTTTTACACGTCCAAAAATTGCAAATTTATATTCTTTAGAAACTAGACTCAACCTAGTTTACTGTAGTATCAATAATCTCAACCAATTTTTACATTTACACCCAGATACAGTCAATTGAACATCAACAACACAATCTGTCCAGAAACTGTTTGCAACAAAACTCAACATATTAACCATCTATAGACCATAATCCGTTCATATAACACTCTAAACACCATAATCACTATCCATGCATATCAATTACACATTACATCCATGATTAGGGTTTTACTTGAACTCAAAATCAAGAAACAAACGATTAACATGCAATAACACCAATACTAGCTATCAATTCAACCATCAATACATCTTTCAATCAAAACAAGACACATGAACATAATCACATATAAAAATCGGACCTAGGGTTTATAATTAACCCATTAAAATCAAAATTAAGCATAGATGATGCATAGGATAGTTGTTTATACCTTCCTAGCACCTTAATCTTCAATCAAACTTGAACAATCTTGATTGTATGTGTGTGTATGAGGGCCGATCGCAAGGGAGAAGAGGGGCTGCCGTCGGTTTGGGAGAGAAAGGAAGAGGAGAGTTAGGGTTTTAGGTTTATATTAATAATAATAATATAATACACTTTGGTCCCTTAACTTTCAAATGTTACTTTACTAGCTTAATTAACTAATTCTTGCACCTTGAATTAACGTTTATAACAATTTTATCACATAACACATAAGTCTAACACATAATTATCCCATAATTAATGTTTTGACGTTTTTCGTTTATTCACCAATTGTTTGCGTCAACTCGTTTGCGTTTCGGTGCAATTCCCGAAAGACTACACATGTAGTAAGTGTCAAGCGTTATTTAAACCCTAGTTTAAATGTAATGAGGTGTGCGTTACAGATTCAATGATCTTAAGTTTGAATTGACGGAGTTGAGTTAACGGAGTTAACCTGAAATTGACGATTGTCACAATTTACACCATAATGGATTTTATATAATTTTTATAGATTTTTCAGAGATTGTTTGACGTGGTTTTGTGAATATTTTATCAATAAAATACTGATTTTCAGCAACAGGTCAGCCTGTTTGCAGATTTTGTTTCGGGGCTTATACTGTTTTATTTTGACATAATTTTCGGTAAGGAGTTAGTTAACATCATAAAGCATTTTATGTAATTTTCATAGAATTTCCCAAAATCATTTGATGCGGTTTTGTGGATATTTTATTAATTAAATACTATTTTCAGCAATATGTTTAATAATGTCGTAAATGGTCAAAAGTGTATACATGACTGTCCAAATCATAATGGGTCAATATGGTGGATAAATAGTCATGCTAGTTTAATTGGTGTGTTATATTAAATATTGTGTTGCTTATTTGTGGATTTTTGACCCATTCAATGGTATAGAAAGGACGATGATCTTGAACCGTTTGCAATTAATTAAAAAGGATTGAACCTTTAAGTGTAGGCATTTGAAAACAATAATCTCGTTGAGTTAAACATCTTGTTAATGCGTTTATGACTCGAAATCAAGGTATGCATTAATGTATTTGTCATAGTGAACTAAAGCATCAAAGAGAGCCAAACGCATATGTTTGGGCGTAAGCTACACCAATATGTGTGTAGGCTACGTTGACGGGTATAACTTACACTGATGGACTTCTGTGTTATGTTGACTTCTATGCCGGCCATAGGTTGAGTTCAGAAATTTGGCAGTTTGCAAACTCACGTTTCGTAAGTTTTTATGTATATGATTATGTTGTTAAACACTAACTGGTATGTTTAAATGCCTCAGGAGAAGCCCAGTATTTCGAGAAGTCGAAGATCAAGTTCTCGGACTTGGACACCAATACACATCTAAAGTCAACTTTCTTTTTATAAAGTATTATAAATAAGTTTTAAAAGTATTTATTGTCTTTAGTTAAAAACCAGTTGTTGCAAATAACTTATGTGGTGTTTGGTTGATAGATTTTTACTTTCTTGTTATTGGAAAGAAAAGAGAATTTTCTGGGACCGTATTTTTTCCGCGCTGAATTATATTATATAATTGGTTACTAAATTTAGGGTGTAACAAGTTGGTATCAGAGCCTTGGTTTAAGGGATTCAAGCATGTGGAACATGCTTGAACTTAAACCTTGTGCTCTCGATATTAGATGTATGTTCCGTCCGAGACTTGATCAAGATTGCGAAGGTACATTACAAATATTAAAGACATACAAATATATAAGATATAGTAATTCGACCTGGATTGAATTTTATGATTACGAAACTTTTAAGGGTATAATTAGAAAGTATGTTTAAGTGATCAAAACTTGTTTATTTGCAATGTTAAATAGTGAGGATAAGAATACTTAAGTGTACTACATGTTACTATATTTGGCCCATGTAGTAATTAATGTAGTCTACATACGTATTCTTACGATCGATTATATAATATTACAAATAACAAGTGGGAGGCGGGTAAATTGTATGAAGTTTATTACTTCATAAAGGAGTTGTATGAAGTTTATTACTTCATAAAGGAGTTATGTGAAGTCGTTTGACCTTCACAAAGGAGTTATATGAAGGCGTTTGACTTTCAGAAGGAGTTATGTGAAGTCGTTTGGCTTTCACAAGGAGTTATGTGAAGTCGTTTGACTTTCACAAGGAGTTATGTGAAGTCGTTTGACTTTCACAAAGGAGTTATGTGAAGTCGTTTGGCTTTCACAAGGAGTTATGTGAAGTCGTTTGGCTTTCACAAGGAGTTATGTGAAGTCGTTTGGCTTTCACAAGGAGTTATGTGAAGTCGTTTGACTTTCACAAGGAGCTGTATGAGATCTTTGATATCATAAAGAGTATTGTTATGTATTTTTTTTATTTAAAAAAAAAATTATTTTGATAAAGAAGTATTTCCATGTATTTTAATTTTATATAGAATTATACAAAGCTTTTGGCTTAATAAAGGAGTATTGGAAGTATTTAACTTGACAAAAAAAACGGGCTTTATAAAAGAGTAAATTTGTGACTTTGATATCAATTTACCTAAATACGATGAAGATGTTATGGCCGATAATGGGTGATTTTAAACGAGAGAGAGATGCTAAATTTTGTGTATGTGTGAATAAAATAGTTTAGTGTTAAATTCACTACACAAATTAAGAATTTTATTATGGGCTAATCACCTGTGGGTGATTGAATGAGTCGTTTAATTTTGAAAGATTTATTATGATAAGGACGAGAGGTCTTGAATAAATGATAATTCGAGAAATGAAGAATGAAGGAGATGAAGGCCATTCACGGTGAAGTATGACCTGTCAAAGGCCTTGTGCCTTGCAAGTAAGTTAAATAAACTCGTTTTGTTCAATTGTGTGCAATGGTGGCTTATTAAATAAAGGGTACAATTATTATAACATGAAATATGTCTTAACAATGGATATGACTAAGAACAGTCTGGGAAATTTACGAAAGAATATGAATTTATTTAAGAATCCTTACAATGTTTGTGAATCTAAACTGAACTGACTTGAAACGTGTTGTAGTAACAACAAGAATACATTAATACAATGGGTTGACCATCTCACCTCGCGAGTGAAATGGCACAACACATGGTGCTAATATGATCTTGTAGTGGCTACATGCAATTATGTGAATGGAAGTGAAGTATAAGATGATGCTGTAGATTTTGAAAACCAGTATGATAACATTGCTTTTACGCAAAATATGTGGTGGCAGTGAATTAGTTAGAGTGATATTGCCTTTGCAAGTATAGTATGAAGTTATATAATAAAATGGAATAAATGTTATAATGTAATGTAGATAGTTGAAATAAGAAGTATTAACAACGGTAGCTAAACCAACTCCATGTGTATTATGTAACTCATTTGAATTATGTAGTAAATATAGATTTTACGTTGACTCAAGAGTTCGGGTGGTAAAAAAAACCCTCATATATTGAGGGATGGTAATGGGAATGATGCATTTCGGACTCTCTGATCGAAGTGAGTGAGTTATAAAACTATCAATTGTTATACATAGAATGATAAAGAATTATGGCTTGCCATGAAATTGTTTATGCAAAAGCTTTAATATAACTTAACTGTTACAACGATAAATGATGAATATCGATAAAACTTGTTGTCTGAACCTTTAAAATAATTTATAAAGGTGACAAGGATTGTATTTCAAGTCGCTTACTATGCTGCTTGAAACCATCTTTCATAACTAGTAGGGTTATTAAGGGTAATGACACAGTTTCTTCTGCATCAGATAATAAGTTAAAATAAGTTAAGAGCATGTCCAATATGCAGTTTCGAATAACTAACACGTGGGACTGGTGTGAGAAGGGTTGCTTTGAAATAAAAATATATTGACTCAAATATATATAGATATATATGTGTGTGTGAAGTAAATTCAGACTCAATGACAAGAATTGGTTGGACGGATCAAGTATGATTATAGAAAGGGGTCTTACAAATTGTGAAAACCCTTCTTTGGGAGATTTAGACTAACTATCTTGGTACCCAATAAAGCATTAAAAGAGGTGTAAACTGATAGATGAGAACTTATTCTTGTCGTATTGTGAGGTATGTGTTTCATCACAACATGAACTTTTATTAACGAGGTGTCGCTCAATGTTTGAGTTTCATAACTCAAAAACCTAGAATCCTTGAACTAAACTAGGTAGATTATTGTGTTAGTAAGGATTATGTAAATAACTGAGTTATATATTGTTGATATGATATCTGATCTTGTTATGTTGTATGCTTAATATGTCCTATGTCCTTTAGCTCGAGTAGAATACATATACATGGAGATGATACCTTAATGAAAGTGGATAGGGATGACCCAAGTGGTGAAGTTGGAATAATATAAGATATGGACAATCTAACTATCAAAAGTCACTGAAAATTTGAAACATCGTTATTAGTACGAGTTATACATGGTGAAAAATCTAAATAGATAAATAACATGCCTTGTATGAGATTGTCAACTATTTCAAAAATTGCTTTATTTTTTTTAAGAGCTGAAAGTCGATGATGGGCTGGTTGGTCATGTCATAAAAAAATTGCTTAAGGGGGAACATTGTTGGAGGATATTAAATTACGGCATGTAAGACTTCATACAAATTGCAACTCAATAGTCCTAAGTGGACCTCACTTTTGAAGACTCTTTACGATAATACATCCTGGTATGTACTCTCTACCTAATTACGCGAAAACTTATTCAAGGGAAATAGCATTGGGTAATGATTAAAATTCCTAATATAGGTTAAGAATTAAAATTTGTGAATCGTCGGGTTTCGAGGACGAAACCTCTATAAGGGAGATAGATTTGTAACATCTCGAATTTACGAGACATTGTTTAGTTACAATAAATGTTGAAGTAGACTATACTAATATATTTTATTTAAAGGTTGCATTAATTTTGATAGTTTAATTATCAGTGACAAAGTTTGTTTCTGGAACCATAACAAAATTTAGAGTGATATATGGGGAAAATACCAAACTTAACATTAGTGTCCATATATGAAGTAAGGAACTTGGGGGACCATTTCTGCCAAATGGCATACCTTGAATTAAAAGAATAATAATAATAAAAGAGGGGAAAATAATATCAAAATATGGATGAAAATTCGTGGGTGTGTACGGGAGAGAAGGAAACGAGACCTAGAACTCAAAATTGGGTTGAAATATCTGGATCCATCACTTGCATGTGGGTTATTGATCAAGATTAGGTGTTCTTGAAGGTGAAGGTAATCTTTATAACCCTATTTTGGTAGAGGTTGGTAGTACATTGATTAATGGTGAAATAAAAATGTTTTATGTTACATTCATGGTCAACTATGTAATCCTCGTTAATTCTTGAAGTATTATGTCCTTTTATTGTTGTATTAGCTAAGCTTGTTACTAAGTACACGAATTATTCTTAATGGTAAGATATAGATCTTTAAATTGCTAATATGGTTTGGTATGAAAATTGTGATGATAACGATTGTGTTCACAGTGTTGATGAGGATGATGATGCTATAATAACTTAAACGTTGATTTCATGGCTTGTACAAGCCTACTTGATTTCTAGATGGTTATGTGTTAGTAGGTTCTTAACATGTTTGATGGATCAATATTTGTTAACATAGTGTTTTTGTAAACAATTGGACATGTAACTTATCAATCTTGATAGATAAGTTTTAAGCCCGCAAGGTGTTTGACAAAATGCCACAAAGAATAAATTATGAGATGTAAATGGAAAATGTGGCATTGACTAGTGTAGAGATATAAATGTATGAATGTATGATCATGTGGTATGTGGGTATTTCATATGAGTAACTTTAAATGATGTTAAATAATACAATTTTAATGCGGTATGTTGACATGCAAATTAGTTACCCGATACAAGGCTTGGGAATTGTCAGACCGAGAGGAGAGTCTAAGTATGTCCTATCCTACGGGCTAAGGTGAGTAGTATATCTCCTGTACAATTTACCTACTTATTTAATATAAGTAGAATTAAATGAGTGTAGTTTTGACTAATTTAATAAAGATTTCAATTAGTTTTGGTTTAAGGATATGCTGCTGTGCACAGTGCACAGTTTCGGGTCAGGGGTTGTTTCAGGTGTTAAATAGTTTTATTTTCACACAAATCTTAGTTTCAACATTCCTGACACATTTGTCTACTCCTACAAAAAGGTCTCAAGTCAAATGGTTTTAATTAAGAGGTCAAAACAAATTTGTAACACCGAGTTTCAGTTGATGTCCTAAGCAGGTCTGCCTGCTTTCAGATTACGTTTCGGGGTCTTAACCATTTTATTTGTACACGATTTTTGGACAGAAGTTGATTTACACCATAATGGATTTTATATAATTTTTATAGATTTTTCAGAGATTGTTTGACGTGGTTTGGTGAATAATTTATCAATAAAATACTGATTTTCAGCAACAGGCAACCTGTTTGCAGATGTTGTTTCGGGGCTTATACTGTTTTATTTAGACATAATTTTCGGTAAGGAGTTAGTTAACATCATAAAGCATTTTATGTAATTTTCGTAGAATTTTCCAAAATCAGTTGATGCGGTTTTGTGGATATTTTATTAATTAAATACTATTTTCAGCAATATGTTTAATAATGTCGTAAATGGTCAAAAGTGTATACATGACTGTCCAAATCACAATGGGTCAAGATTGTGGATAAATAGTCATGCTAGTTTAGTTGGTGTGTTATATTAAATATTATGTTGCTTATTTGTGGATTTTTGACCCGTTCAATGGTATAGAAAAGACGATGATCTTGAATCGTTTGCAATTAATTAAGAAGGATTGAACCTTTAAGTGTAGGCATTTGAAGACACTAATCTCGTTGAGTTAAACATCTTGTTAATGCGTTTATGACTCGAAATCAAGGTATGCATTAATGTATTTTCCATAGTGAATTAAATCATCAAAGAGAGCCAAACGCATATGTTTGGGCGTAAGCTACACCAATATGTGTGTTGGCTACGCTGACGGGTATAACTTACATGGACTTCTGTGTTATGTTGGCTTCTATGTCGGCCATAGGTTGAGTTCAGAAATTTGGCAGTTTGCAAACTCACGTTTCGTAAGGTTTTTATGTATATGATTATGTTGTTAAACACTAACTGGTATGTTTAAATGCCTCATGAGAAGCCCAGTATTTCGGGAAGTCGAAGATCAAGTGCTCGGACTTGGACACCAATACACATCTAAAGTCAACTTTCTTTTTATAAAGTATTATAAATAAGTTTTAAAAGTATTTATTGTCTTTAGTTAAAAACCAGTTGTTGTAAATAACTTATGTGGTGTTTGGTCGACAGATTTTTACTTTCTTGTTATTGGAAAGAAAAGAGGATTTTCCGGGACCGTATTTTTTCCACGCTGAATTATATTATATAATTGGTTACTAAATTTAGGGTGTAACATAATAATTAAAAAAAGAAGTAATATACGACGATGGGTGTGTTTCGGTGTGTGTTTGTTTGTTTATGTGTAGATGGGATCCCTTTTGGTGACATGAAGAGTTATAAAGGCCCTATAGGCCGCGTATAGCATTATACACGGCCTATAGGGGCCCTTTTAACCATCTCTTTCACCAAAAGGGGCTAGCCTATTGTTATTATTATTATTTAATCATTATTATTATTTATACTATTTATTATTATTATTTATACTAGCTATTATTTTTTTATCATTTTTATTATTTATATTTATTATTATTATTATTATTATTATTATGTGTTTTTATATCTAAAATTTTTTTCAAATCAAAACAATATACTTGTATACACCAAAACAATAAACGCATATATACACCAAACCAAAAATATTATTATATATAAAATATCGAGTTTATACAAAATAAAATATATACAAACTATAAAAACGTGTTTCGTCGATGTCGAGGGCCGTAAATGTCGCATCATGAACATCGGTGTGGTCGTCGTCCCTGCGTCAAATGGCTGATCCCTGACCGGCGTCGTCCACGTCGTCGCCTTGCCTGCTTCTACCCGCCTGACGTGCTCGCCTCGTGGTCAAAAGTGGGTGGCGGTGGTAAGGGTGTAAGGCCCCGAACCTGGTAGCCCTACTTTAGCGTTGGATTTACTCATAAACACAGTTCTACAAATCAGAGTTTATTAAAACTTTCGCGGAAACGTTAACTTAAAATCATTCATTACAAAACATTTAATCTTTTCTTTAAAACCATGATAATAAACATCATATTTAAAACACCATTTCTTTCATCTTCAGATGCCAGCCGCTCAATCCGTGCCATGTGCCAACCTCATGCTAGCTCTTTAATCATATTCACCTGCATGCATACTAAAAGTCAGCTACGCTAAGTAAGTTCTAGTTAATCAGGCGACATACAATACATACACATATCTTACATACATACATATCTTAACCCTGTATACATATCTATAAGAGGAACGTCACATAATATCTATTAAAAGAACCATGGGTATTGCCCGTGCTATCTATAAATTCCATAGAAGGACGCTCTGTATAAATTTTCCATAGAAGGACGCTCTATATACTTCCATAGAAGGAACATTCTATATATATCCATAGAAGGATCACTATGCTTTCCATTAAAGGAACACTATGCTTTCCATTAAAGGAACACTGTATTTTCCATTAAAGGAACACTATGCTTTCCATTAAAGGAACATTATGCTTTCCATTAAAGAAACAATGTGCTTTCCATAGAAGGAACACTCAATATATATTATCCATAAAAGGAACCATGTACATAATTTATTATTTAATATCCATATAAGGAGACAATCACTATACTTGGCAATACATGCAATATTCGAAGATCGTTCACGTACCGACAAGCAATCATCTTTACATTACATACAATATTCAAAGCTATATTTATAACATGACATACGTGCAATATCCGAAGATCGTTCACGTACCGACAAGCAATTATCTTTACATTACATACAATATTCAACTCTATATTTATAACACGACGGTACGTGCAATATCCGAAGATCGTTCACGTACCGACAAGCCCTCATCTTTACATTACACACAATATTCATATCTATTTTATTAACCTGACAGTACATGCAATATCCGAAGATCGTTCACGTACTGACAAGCTTTCATTCTTATTCAAGACATATATAGATAACATATAAATCATACATGGCATACACTTACCAATTTAAGGTAAGTGTATTAACTATCACATCGAGTATGCACACAGCCCCGAAAACATAACAAGGAATGGGGCTAGAAACTCACCTGAACTCGGTTACGTTCACTGTTGATGGTTACTCCTTCCGAGAGGTGTGTACGGCTAACTGTATAATAATTAAACGTAACGATTAACTATCACTACCCATATCACGTTTCTAGTATAACAATAGCCCACAACGAACGGGGGTCCGGGGGCAGCGCCCCTAGCAGCTGGGTTCTAGGGGCGGCAGGCCCTAGCGGGTTCCAAGGGGCAGAGCCCCTGGCTGGGGTTATGCTGCCAGGTCAGCTTGGAAAAGTTTTATTTTCACTAACTGTCTTAACACATTTTCCATTAGGATTTTAATATTATCATCCAATTCGCTAACTCATTTGCTATAACGAATTAAGCCTAATTCGCTATCTAATTCGTTACATAACCTTCCTTAGTTCGCTATCCAGATTCGTCCCTTATTACCATCTGATTCGTCATCTCAAGACTTAATTCGTTATCTCAGCATAGCAAATGAGCCTATAACGAATCACCAGATTCGTTATCTTATTTAATGAATGGGTGATTAACGAATTAAGGGCTGATTCGTTATGAATTCACACAAATGAGTCCCATTCGTTATGCACGCGTAACGAATTGATCCACCATAACGAACTATCAACAGTTCTTATCCAGATCTTTGACTCTAGGGTCAAAGTCAAAATTGATTAGAACAGGAACAGTCAAATTATATCAGATCTGTGATTAAAGGTTCATTTCTTAACGAAATACCATGATTTAGGTATCATTGGAATCGTCTAAGGAACGCCTACAAACCCTAACCCTTTTCTTGACCAAATATACATGTTTATGGGGTGCGATTTAGGCATATATATACGGGTTCTATTAGGCTAACAATTAACCCCTCAAATGTTAATCGATTTCCATAAGATTTGTTGCTTTGGACTCGTTTATAACATACTATAACAGATCTATGATTTCCCAAACCAAACCGAACCTATATGAACGATTTCTAAATATAGACGTACCTTAAACGAGTCGGTTTACGAACACGGTTAAGCCTTGATGTTGTTTTGGTTCTTCACGACGATCTAGCACCAACGGGTTCGGGTTTCCACATTCGAATCTTGGCTCGGGTTATAGGATGGTGTTTGTGTGTGTTTATCAAGGTGTAGGCTATGGTGTAGATTTGGATAAAAATGGAAAGGATTAGGGTTTAAGGGGTATTTATACCCCTTAAGCCCATGGACCTAAGGTCTATCTTTCCTTTTTGGTCAATCTTTAATTCTATTAACCAAGCCCGCTACCCCTTAAGCTTTATTATCATATTATCATATTATCCCACTAACTCAAGAAATTCACCCGACACAGGTATAACATTAAATATTATTCTAGAATTTTTTTTGGGATGTTTGTTACAAAGGGGCGCCGCTACTATCGAGGCAGGCTCGACAAAAAACACAGGGATGCAAGGGGCGTGTGTTAATCTCCATCTCCACCTCGTCCTACATCCTCAATAAATAAATAATAATAAATATTATATTTAAATAATAATAATTAATAATAATAATAAAATAATAATAATAATAATTATTATAATAAATAAGACTAATTAAAAAAAAGATGTAATGGACGGCGATGAGTGTACGTTTGTTTAAATGTTTGTTTGTTTGTGTGTAGATAGGATCCATTTTGGTGAAATGGGGGTTATATGTGGCCCTATTGGCCGCGTATAGCATTATACGTGGACTATTGAGGTCCTTTTAACCCTCTATTTCACCAAAAGGGGCTTGCCTATTGTTATTATTATTATTATTATTATTTATTCATTGTTATTATTATTATTATTATTATTATTATTTATAATGTGTATTATTTATTATTATTATTATTATTTAATATTTATTATTAAATAACCTGGTTGTTATTGGTTGTAAGTGGAGAGAGAAGAAATATAACGATAAAAGTATAAAAAATATTATTTAATTGAAAAGAAAAAAATTGTAGTGATTATTAATATAATTATATAAATATGAATAGGGAATGAGCTGATATAATTTTGGTACAAATTTCTTGGAAATTCAAGACGTGACGTGATGTTTTATAGATAATAAATTTAATATTCGTTATGTATGTACTTCACTATATTTAAGTCTAGTTGTAACATAATTTTTCAAGTTCAGAGTTTGTATTTTATTTATATGTTTTATTATGAGATCTATATATAACTATGAGATCTATCTATAAGATTCCGACTTGAGAATACGGGTGTGTTTTTTAACCGTACCCAAATAACGAACTCGATCCGAAGCGACCTGAGACCCAAATAACCCAATCCGAATTCACCCGAATCGATTAAACTCTTAACCCAAACCCGAGATAAATTATTCGGATCTGTATTTGGGTTAAAATACCCAAATTCGGGTTGACCCGAATAACCCGAAGTATAGTACATTGATGCATGTATCCCTAATTTTTATAGGGTAATTTAGTGGTGAAGTAACAGAGTGATTTTATTTATTTTTGTTCGGCTGTTCTCAAGACTCCAATTAATATTGGATCTATAACATCTTAATGTATTAATTACCATTAAACATTTTGAGAATGTGTCTTCAATTCAAAAACATAAAAAATATAATATTTAAACCAATATGTATTGAGCATGTTTCTTCAATTTACTCAAGTATTGATCCACATGCTACAACACTCATTCATCCCGTCTAATGCACGCTTGTATGATGAAGTTAACAATATATGTTATTGTTGAATATGGCTGTATATTATGGTTTCCTAACGACTTGGAATATGGTTTTTTAATTTATTCTATTGTTAAAGATGGATAATTTTTTTAATTGGTTAAACTCCAAACCCGACCCGAATTTACTTGTCCCGTTCAACCCTAAACCCGAACAAACCGAACTTATTTGGGTCGATTCTTGGGTCAGTTTGTTTTAAGCTCAAACCAGAACAACCCGAACCGAACAACCCGAAACTCGAATAAATAACCCGAAGAACACCCCTGATTGATGGTCCATTGGACAACCCTTAAGTGAGATAAGATCGTTAATAACCATGCATAAACTCGGTTTATTTTGTGGAATTAGTTAACAATAGTTACTCATTTAATTGCGGGTATGAGAAGATAGATGATGTATTTACGAGAACGTGGGCGAAAACGGTGAAGAAAACGGAGTTGAAACGAGAAAGTTATGAAGAAAACAAGGATGCAAGAATGGAAGCCAGCGTAGCTTTCGGTGGCCACTGTAAGCTACGGTGGCCCCTGAAGAAAATGGTCACCGTAAGGCAGTTTTAAGCCACCGTGGGTAATTTGGAAGCCACGGTAACCTACGGTGGCTACTGTAGCTTACGGTGGGCCTGACGCTGAAACTTGTAACAACCTTATAAACACATTTTAGGACGGCTTTTGACATCCTTATCATATGTTTTCTTCCTAGAGCGACCTTGAGGCGATTTTGAAGTGCAAAAACGTAATTTTTGAGTGTGGTAATCATTAGAGACTCGATTTAGATTCATATGTAAACTCTAACTGATGTGATGATGAATCAAAGTATGTGTGGCTAAAATCCTTTGTGTTCTCTACCGAATTGTACGGTTTTCTGTTGAATAATTATTGACTGTTTATGTTATTTGTGGGATATTGGTTTGATCATATGATTGTATTGCTATGGTGATTGTGAGTTTGATTAGTAATTGTTAGTATAGTGTAAATTCTTGTTCTTGACTATCAGTTCTTGGTGCCCTAAGCAATCGAGATTTATTAGAAGAGAATTAGGGTTAACTATATAAAACTGATTATCGAGTGACAACCTTGCGTTTTTACAATCCAAGTACTTAGTCCTCTTTTATCACAATCAAACGCACTCTCACGAACTATGTCTATGTAGTTCATCCCAAAAGTAAACGTTAACATTATAAACATTGGAAACCTGAAATCGGGAGAGAGCATTCTGTTATTAATTCAGTTAAAACTTGTGAAATCGTTTTTAGTTATTTTCGTTAATCAAATCAACCAACCAAATCATTGAATTTATTTTCTGCACTTAGTTAATTTAGATAAATTACATAACTACTTAGAAACACATTTTCCACAAACTCCCTGTGTTCGATACCCGCTTATCGCTATCTAATTAGTTATAATCGGTTTATTTTTGAGTGAGTCTTCGACCTCACATCAAATTTTGGCGCCGTTGTCGGGGAGTGGTACGCAACGTGTGTTATCTTTTGTAGTTATTGTTTGTTATTTTCAGGTTTGCGCTAGTTGTGTTAGTGTGCAGGTACCTACAAGTGTATGCATACTAGAGGCTGTAACATGGCATCGCTACTAGTTATCGTCCCTGAGATTGACAGAACACTTCGAATAAATCAAGTTGTACTTAGATTGACCGAATAAGCTTCTTGTCTCTCCAACTGCATCGAACGACACCAGGGAATCACCAGTTCCCACTTTGGGTCAACCATTACCATCCACACCTCCACCAGTTTCACCTTCACCTATCACTACTACCGTACCTACCGCATCAAACGAATTAAACCAAACGAACCCATAGCTGCTCATTACACCTACTCAACATCATCCACATTGCCATCTATTTCCAACATTTTTCCTACCTTTGGCACATCGTCATCTCAACAAAACCAACAACCAACCTTTCAACAGTCAAAATCAAGCTACCAATATCAACCCCCACCTTTTATGCAACATTCAAGAACACAAGGTGACGGATACGGATATGGGTTTGATAGTGAATTTGAGGGGTATGAAGTGGAAGGTTACTACGTGGGAGGTGATGGAAGCAAAAGGGTAAATCCAGGAAATTTTGGTTATGGTCAATGGCAACAACCGGTACCGTTGCAAGAGCTTAATAGACAACCATTACCGGTTGTTCAACAACAAGCCTAACAACAACCGGTTGTTGTTCAACAAGTTCAACCGCCACCGGTTATTCAACAACCACAAGCTCCACAACAAGGGCAACCACAAGGGCAACAACAAGATCAACAATTTCAACAACGAATACCCAACCACAAGTTCAACAATTTGCACCTCCAAGGTCCGTGTAAAGGCAAATGGGTCAACCAAGAGTACCAATGGGGGTACCAAGAAGACATGCAAGAGAGATGGTAAGGGGTATTGAAGCTCATTTCCGACCGATAGTTACTAATAACCCGTCTCCGGTGGTTATTCCTCATAATCAACAAGAGAGGACATTTTAGGTGAGAACAAATTCCCTCCAACGTCTACCAAAGTATAAGGGTTTGGCAACGGATGAGCCTTACTTTCACTTAGAGGCATATGACTCCATTTGCAACACAATAGGGGTTCAAGTTTTAACATCGGATGAGGTTAAGTTGGTCTTATTTCAATTCTCGTTAGAAGACAAGGCAAAGAGATGGTTTTACACATACCCCTCTGCATCCATCTATACTTGGGTCGAGATGCAAAAAAGATTCTTGGAAGAATTTTACACAGCCCAAAAGACCAATGATGCAAGAAGGAGTTTGAGAACCTTCCAACAACAATCAGGTGAGATGTTTCATGAGGCATTTGAGAGGTTTAATATGATGATTAAAAATTTTCCTCATCATGGTATTGCGCTTTGGAAATTGTTGAATGCTTTTCATGAGGGGTTGAGTATGGAAGATGAGCGGGATTTGAGATCGATCACAAATGGTAGATTTGGTACTAATTATGAACAAGATGATTGGGCATATTTGGAGCAAATGGGGGTCACATCAAAGAGAAAGGCTCAAACTGAAAGAAGAGCAAGGTCGACAATTGGAAGACCACAAGTACAAGCCGTGGAAGAAGGAGGGGTACAAGCTACTAATCAGGTAATCGATGTTTGTACAAATTGTAATGAGTTGAGCCATGCTTCAGAGGTGTGTATGGTGAGACAAGTACAAGTGGAGGAGGCGAATGCACTTCAAGGGGGATGTGGTATAAATTACAACATGAACTCCAACACTTACCACCCCGGGTTGAGAAATCATCCGAATTTTTGATATGGAAATCCGGCTACTCAATCCAATCCTAATTTCCAAGGGAATCAAGGAAATTATGTTCCTCGCCAACAATATAACAATCAAGGTAATTTCATGGCTGGAATAATCAAGGGTTTCAAGGTCAAGGGGGTTGGCGGTCAAAGTGGGTCGTGGGTCAAAGTTCATTAAGTGGGAATGAAGTCATGGACATGTTCAAGATGATTTAACAAGATATGCAACGGAGAAATCAACTTGATGAATTGCGCATGCAAAAGGATGAAATCCGTGACAAAGCCATCCAATCGTTGACCACTCAAATGGCTCAACTTGCAACCGATGTGGCGTATTTGAAGAAAAACAACTCGAGCTTGAAGAAGGGGAACAACGTGCATATCAATGCGGTAAGTCTTTTACCTAATTTTGAAATTTCTAGTGTTCAAAGTGATCAAACACCACAGTTTGTTGAGAAGGTGGTGGAAGATATTAGTGATGAGATTGAAAACATGGGTAATTATGAAACAATTTTTTAAAATAACTCTGAATTACAACCGAATGAAATATCTTTTTGTGAAAATTGTTCTTGTGATAAATGTTTAAATGACAAATTAACCAAAATAAGGGATGAGAGAGTTGATAATAATATTATCCCGAGTAAACTTCAAGACCCATGAGTGCCCCTTTTATCAATCCAAATTGGTGAATTTAAAACTGATCGGGCACTGCTAGATATTTGAGCTTGTGTTAGTATCATGCCCGGTAGTTTATATGATCAGTATGAGTTTGGTCCGATAAAAAAGTAAACACCGCTGTGGTATTAGAGGATCAAATCCATACACTTCCCCGAGGCATGATATATAATGTGATGGTACATGTGGAGGATTTCTGTTACACAGTTGACTTTTTAGTGCTTGATTATGCTAAAAATGTAACTAACACGCAACCCACGGTCATATTGGGTAGACCCTTCCTTGCCACTTCACTTTCAGTGATTGATTATGCTAAATGGACATTGAGAATTAAATTTGGGAATCGTGATAAACAGTTATTATTATTTGAAAATAATACTGACACTCTTGTTGACAAGGAAAGCCTGAAGGCGGATTTTTTCAACAAGTGTGTATCCTTGAGCAAGAATCACACGAAAGTGGAGTGTTTTATGATTGACAGGTTAGTTGAGAAGAAAGAAGTTGACCCTCAACAGACTGAGAAGGTGGCAGAAAAAGGTGGCCGACCAAGGGAGACGAAAGTGAGACATCCACCTAACCTAAATGATCCAGGGTGGAGATTGAGGATGTTCGGGCCCGACCCTGGTTTGCCGGAAGAATGGAAACAGTTGCTTGAAAAAGAGCGTGCTGATAACGAGAAGGCTGCACGGGCGTGGGCTAGTCACCCACCTTGAATGTCATAAAGTTTCAAAAAGGTGGTAATTGTACATTTTGTATATTTTTATTTTTATTTTGCATTATAATTTCTAGTTTGTTTGTTATTAATGGTATTTTAAGCATACCATCTTAGCAAAAACCAAGTTTGGGGAAATTCTTATGGATTTCTCTTCGACACTATGTTGGGTGTAGGGTAATTTTCATGTTTAAAAAAATAAAAAATAAAAATAAAAAAAATGTGCCAAAACCATACGTTGGAGACAATGTATCCCAAGTGTGGGGATGTGGAGATATTTTTGAGAAAATTTCAAAATTTTTGAGAAATTTTTTGTTTGTGGTTCAAAAGATATGTTGAGATAAAGGTCCCTTTTCATGGTCATAATTTCCGTGTGTGAGTGTTGCCATGTTTTAGAAGAAATGGTAATAGATTTTCTGCCAAGAGTGACATGTTTTTGGTTATTTATTTCACGTAACATGCCGGTAACAAATTTTGGGTTAGAACATTATGCCACGGGTTTCATGGTTGGCATTATTTGAAGATATCAATGTGACCCTTCTTGTTAGAACTTGCGCAATGAATGCGTTCCGAGACCTTAGCTTGGCATTAGTGCAAAAATGATAGAGGCATTTAGGTATAGCCTCGTCTGGATGAGTGCGAGTCTGGGTTTTGGGAGTTGGGCCTCATACATTATACATATGAGCGTGGTTAACGAGAGGGGCGGGGGGTTGGTTCCTTTAGAAGCCATTTCTTTGACTTGATATTTTTCAATCAACCTCGTTGTTACATTTGCGAGACGATCCAGCTTAGTAGGTTATTTCTTTTAATTGTATTGTTGTTTGGTAATTGATATGAGAATTTAGTATTATGTTTATTAGACTGTTGAATATATGCAAAAAAAAAATTGAGATTCATTATTCAGAGTATCGAGATTCAAAAACAAGAGAGAGAGAGAGAGAGAGAGAGAGAGAGAAAGTTAGTGGTGTTTGTAGTTGTTTATTTTATTTATTAGGTTTTCTTATAATGTATGTAATAAGCCGGATCGGATCGCCTGAGCTACTTTCAATATTCTCATTCCATACCCAAACACTTGGCCCCGTTACAACCCATAATAAGCCTTCTTGATTTGTGCGAGTGTCTATGCATTCATTAGGTGGAGGTTCGATAGTTACACTGCTTATTATAGTAGATTGGCACATGTGCATTTGGGTGGACTAGATCATCATGCAAGCTTTGAGAAAAGTATCGAGTGGAAATTTTGAGAGGGGTGTGTTGCGTGAAAGAAAAACAGGAAACGTGTTAGGTTTGGTTGAATTTCTAGGTTTGTAAATAAACGCGTTAATAGTGCAAATACGAAACATGTGGGAATAGGGTATGACTTGAGACCTTAATCGAGATGTGGTTTGTTGAATGAGTTAATGTTTAACTTTGAATGATTGAGTTGCTTGAGGGTAAGCAACGGGTAAGTGTGGGAATGTGACGGGTGGTTCATTGGACAACCCTTAAGTGAGATAAGATCGTTAATAACCATGTATACACTTGGTTTATTTTGTGAAATTAGTTAACTGTGGTTACTCATGTAATTGCGAGTAGGAGAAGATAGAGGATGTAATTACGAGAAAGTGGGCGAAAACGGTGAAGAAAACGGAGTTGAAACGAGAAAGTTATGAAGAAAATAAGGAGGCAAGAAGGGAAGCCACCGTAGCTTACGGTCCTGAAGAAAATGTCACCGTAAGGCAGTTTTAAGCCACCGTGGGTAATTTGGAAGCCACGGGCCACCGTAGCTTACGGTGGGCCTGACACTGAAACTTGTAATAGCCTTATAAACTCGTTTTAGGGACGGCTTTTGACATCCTTATCATATCTTTTCATCCTAGAGCGACCTAGAGGCGATTTTGGAGTGCAAGAACATTATTTTGAGTGTGGTAATCATTAGAGACTTTATTTAGATTCATATGCAAACTCTAATTGATGTGATGATGGATCAAAGTATGTGTGGCTAAAATCCTTTGTGTCTCTCCCGAATTGTAAGGTTTTCTGTTGAATAATTATTGACTGTTTATGTTATTTGTGGGATAGTGGTTTGATCATATGATTGTATTGCTATGGTGATTGTGAGTTTGATTAGTAATTGTTAGTATAGTGTAAATTCTTGTTCTTGACTATCAGTTCTTGGTGCCATAGGCAATCGAGATTTATTAGAAGAGAATTAAGGTTAACTATATAAAACTGATTATCGGGTGACAACCTTGCGTTTTTAAAATCCAAGTACTTAGTCCTCTTTTATCACAATCAAACGCACTCTCACGAACTATATGTATGTAGTTCATCCCAAAAGTAAACGTTAACATTATCAACATTGGAAACCTGAAATCGGGAGAGAGCATTCTTTTATTAATTCAGTTAAAACTTGTGAAATTGTTTTTAGTTAATTTCTTTAATCAAATTAACCAATCAAATCATTGAATTTATTTTCTGCACCTAGTTAATTTAGAAAAATTACATAACTACTTAGAAACACATTTTCCACAATCTCCCGCCTTGCGTGTAGCCTTGCTCATTCCTTCATGTGACTACTGAAGTAGCTAGTGCCTTGTGCGTGTAGCCTTGCTGTCAGTGCGGGTAGCCTTCCCCGATGGCTTGTATCCGCAACTGCGGGAACAAGCGGGGTACTTCACCATTGGGAGGCTTTCCCTGCGGGTACAGCTGGCATACTGCGCGTAAGGTTTTCTCTGAGCATGGTGGGTCCTGCGGGAGCAGTTGGTCGTTGCGCAGACGTCCATGTTCAAGGTGAGTCTTGCGGGTCCAACTGGGCTCTGCTGGGACCTACCCTCTTCAAGTCCCCCCAGTCCAATGTTCTTCTCATGAATTATTAATAAGTGAGGTGAACTTTTGGACTAGTAAGGGGTTTTGAAAAGGGTTTTTAGTTTTAAGGTTTTCCGTGGGGATTCTTCCCACGGTTTTCCTGATGTCACGCAGAAATTCCCGACTTTTCTGCTTGATCTTTGGGTATGAAGCGGGTAGGTTTGTAACCTCCTCGCAAGTCAGGAGCGTTGAGTCCCACTTGTGTGGATTCTCCATGGGGTTTTGGTTGTTTATCAACATAGTGATCAATTATGCTAAAACCACCAATTCCATCTTGGAGTTTCAGACAATATAGTTCTCGACGTTCCCGTCATGCGGGGATGTTATTCCCGTTTCCGCAAGCATGGCCCAGAAGATCCTTCTTGGTTTGAATTCCCTGCAGAGTGCTAAGTATGTGAAGGGTTTTGCCTTGACACTGTACCCGCACTCGTCTTTACGGTTACTTTACTTCCAAGGTATTCCTGGCGTCAATTCCCTGCGGGTGCTAAGTATGTGAAAGGTTTTGCCTTAACACTGTACCCGCACCTGTCTTACAGTTACTTGGTTGCCAAGGTAAGGGGTATTTTCCCCGCTTACTTTTGAATCTTTTTGAATTTTTTGAAATTCGAAGAGTTGGTGAAAGGATAAGAACAGTCCAAACCTCTGAAACGTCGTGCGACGGTTTCTTCTGACTGTGTCAGGACGTGCAGGAAGTTATGGTGACGTGACAGTACATGGTCATTCCAGACGCTTTTTCAGGCGCGTGGGCGCGATTTTTCGGGCGCGTGGCCGCGAAATTAATGGTACGCGTCCTTTCAACAGCTGTTGCCAGCTTGGTTTTTGCCACGTGTCCATAGTTTCATTGCACCTTCGATTTCTCTCTCTTCCGTATTAAATTCATCGCATTAATTGCGATTAGTATATAAAGGGGGAGAGGGTTCTTTGTAATCCACACCTTCACTTTTCTCTTCATCTTCAAAACGATTTCCGGCGAATACTCACCTTTTCAGTCGAGCATTCTCTTGAAATCGTTTTCTTCTTTCATCTGCAAGATGTCTTCTTACGATCTTGAGGGTACAGCCCAGGAGGCTGGGGTGCACAGCCGATGACAAGAGTACTGCTGGCGAGTGCCAGTGTGCTCTGCCTGTCGATCTATATCAGTACATCGTCAGGAAGTTCATGCTCGAGTCTCTCGAGCCTGAGTTTCCTAAACCCCATCAAACGGTGTATGATGCCCCCAGAGGCAAGATCGGGGTATATGCTGCATTCTTTGTCTATGGGAATCTTAGGTTCCCGTTGACAAAGTTTGTGTACCGTGTCCTAGAGAGGCATGGTGTACACCTGACCGAGGTGCACCCGATGGCGATTGCGAAGATTCGCCACTTCGAGTGGGTGTGCCGGATTCTGGGCATTGAGCCCTTTGTCGACCGCCTGATGACCTTCTACACTTGGAGGTGCATCCAGGGGTGGTATACCCCTGATAACCCGGATCAAGGGTTTGAAGATTTGCGCAACCGTGCGTAGTCTTTCGCTCGTGGAAGCGGGAGTTCTTTTTCATCTCTGCTCGCAGCCATCCCCCTTGCCATGAAATTCAAGAATGGGCAAGCTCTCCCAAGCCTTCACGCCTCCAACTACCAGGAGGCGGAATGGTTCTCGAAGATATCCCGAGTCCAATCTCCGGTTTACCGGTTTGCGGAGTCCGGATGGTGATGCTCGGGATGAGCCGGGTGTGGAAGGATGCGGATGCGCGAAAGATCCCGATCATCCTCGAATACGGTTTGAACTCTGTTCCTTACGGTATGCTCTGTTTCTTTTTGTTGATTTAGAATCTCTTCTAACTTCTTTCCTGTTTATTTCAGAGGGGAACGACTTGCAGTCGCTCCTGTATCCGCGGGAGGCTGACAGTCCCGCTCGGATGGGTACTCGTGCTCTAGATGAGAACGAGTTGCCCATCCTAGAACAAACGGCGGATCGGTTCGTGGAGGTCTACCCGCTAGGCCACGAGATCCTGAGCGCCAGGCGGCCAGGTAAGGCGCTATTCAACCCTCGACCCCTCAATGTTGAAACCTCTGCTGGAATTCCTCTAATCTTATGTTCTGATGAGGAATCCGCAGATGGTCCTCCGTTGGTGCGGAAGAAGAAGGCTGCCCGGCGGGAAGGGGAAGGAGAAGTGGCCTCCACTGCCGATCCAGTGCCTCGGTCTGACTCAGAGGCCGAGAGCGAGGGAGGTGGCGGGGAACCCCGGTGGTGATAAGACCACTGCTCCGGAGGCTGCGACGATTGTCACCTCCGGAGAGCCCAGGATGACAACGGTGACCGGCGTGAAGAGGCCGGCTCCATCGGGTTCATCCCCGCCTGTCCGCCACTTTTAGGCTCAAGAAAACCCGTAAGTACAAACTATATTTTTAACTGCATAGCTTTCCATCATTAATACTTATCTTCTTTGTGCAGGCGTGGATGTTGACGCATTCCAGGGTGGAGCGGGGAGGAGTACCCCCCCCGCCCATGACGGTAGGCTTGGTCAGCCTACCTGAGGCGACGACCCAGGCAGCTGCGCCTGCTTCCGCTGGTTCAGTTGCTCTATTCCATTGAGCCAACTGTTCCAGCTGTGATGACATCACCGCCGGCTGTCAGTGCCATTTTTACCGCATCTTTCACTGAGCCGGCGGTTACTTTTGCTGCGGACTCCGCAGCGGCGACCGCGGCGGCGGCGGCGGCCTTCACCACGCCTCCTCCGTCATCGGCA